>NC_133666.1:56164562-56314886 GCF_037893015.1 Macrotis lagotis
AAAAGAATCACCGAACGATGCAGAAGGAAAGAAAAAGAGAAAAGTAGAAACAGAGACTCAGTGGTGTGTCTTCAGGTAGACAGAGACTGAATAATAGAGAAAGAGATAAAGAGAAGGAGGCAGAAAGAGACAAGGAGAGACACAGAGGGGGATCCAAAAAGAGGACAAGTGAAAAAAAGAGAGCGAAACAGAGAGACAATAAGAAAAGGAGAAAGAGACAGAGTGGGGGGGGGGGGGTCAAGGGAAAGTTAGACAAACTGAGAAAGAGTACATATGTACAGAATGAGACAGAGCCAGAAAAATAGAAACATAGAAGAAGAGACAAGTAATAAATGAAAGAATCACTGAGAGAGGGGAAGGAATGCAAAGTAGAAAAAGAGAGACAAAGATTCAGTGGGGGGGGGGGCTTCTGTTAAACACCTAATGAATAATAGAGAAATAGATAAGGAGAAATAGAGAAGAGAAATAAATAGAGAAATAAAGAAGAGAAAAATAGTGGATAAAAAAGAATCACTGACAGATGTGGAAAGAAAGAAAAGTAGAAACAGAGAATCAGTGATGGATCTTCAGGTAGACAGAGAATGAATAATAGAGAAACAGATAAAGAGAAGGAGGCATAAAGAGATGAGGAGAAACACAGAGGAGGATCAAAAAAGAAGACAAAATCTAAGTGAAAGAATGAGAGAGAAACAGAGAAACAATAAGAAAAGGAGCAAGAGACACAGTGGGGGGATCAAGGGAAGGTTAGACAAACTGATAAAGAATATATATGTACAGATGGAGGCAGAGGGAGCAAGTAGAAACAGAAGAGACATATAATGAATTAAAGAAACACTGAGAGATGGAGAATGAATGCAAAGTAGAAAAAGAGAAACAAAAATCTCAGTGTGGTGTCTTCTGGTAAACAGAGAATGAATAATAGAGAAATAGATAAGGAGAAGAAGGTGGAATGTAAAAAAGAAGGAAAAATATGAAATGACAGACACAGAGAGAAACCTAGACAAATAGAATGTTATAAGGGGGGCGGCTCTAGAACAAGGTAGAGAAACATGAAAAGATTATGTATTTTCAGTAGGAGACTAAAGGAGAAAGTAGAGAGTTAGAGGAATAGAGTAATAGACTGAAAGACAGTGAAAGAGAGAGATGGGTAGAAAAATAGGAAAACAGAGACACACATTGGGGTGTCCTCTGGTTGATAGAAAAAGAAAAATGGAGAAACAGATATAGAGATAGATATGGAATGAGACAAGTAGAGACAAGGAGATAGTTACAAAAAAGGGAAAAGACTGGAGGGACACAGTGTGAGATAGACACAGATACAAACCAAGACACATGGAAATAGAGACAGTGAGGGGTCTAGGAAAAGAAAGAGAAACATGGAATAGCTAGGTGATGCAGTGGTTAGGGCACCTGCCCTGGAGTCAGGAGGACCTGATTTCAGATCTGTCTTCAGTAACTTAATAATTACCTAGCTGTGTAACCTTGGGCAAGTCACTTAACCCCATTGCCTTGCAAAAACTAAAATTACTAAAATGAGAGAGAGAGAGAGAGAGAGAGAGAGAGAGAGAGAGAGAGAAACAGAAAAGGAGTAAGTACTCATTTGCAGAAGGAGGCAGAAGGAGAAAGCAGAGACATAGAGGAAGAGAGACAAATAAAGGGTCAAAGATAGAGCCACTGCAACAGATAGGTAGGAGAAAAATAGAGCTACAGAGAGACACAACAGGGGTACTCAGAGAGATTGATAAACAATAACAGATATAGATAAAGAGAGGGAAGCAGAAAGAGAGAAACAGAGACATTCAGGATGGTACTTAAAAACTGAATCAAACCCAAGAGAAAGAATGAAAAAGAAACAGAGAGAACCCCAGAGAAAGAGTAAGAAACAATGCAGATGACCTGGGAAAAGAGAAACAGCAAAAAGACTATATACAGAGAGAGGGAAGCAGGTGGAGAAAGTAGTAACAGAAGCAGAGACAAAAAGAGGATCAAAGACAGAGGCAATGAGAGAGGGAGAGGGAAAGAAAAATAAGGAAACAGAGACAGACACACACAATGGGGGGTCATCAGGAAAATAGGGAAAAAATAAAGAAACACATATACTTGGAGGCAGAATGAGAAGGGTAGAAACACAAAGGAAGAAACAAAAACAGAGACAAGGTTGGATGGATGGACAAAGTGAGAGAGAAGAAGAGAGAAACCCAGAAACATAGAAAGAAACACATTGAGGGGTCTAGGAAAAGATAAACACAAAAAGAATATTTACAGAGTGAAGCAGAAGGATAAAGTAAAGCCATAGCAGAAGAGACAAATACAGGATGAAAGACAGTGACTGATAGAGAGTCAGAAAGGAAAATAGGAAAAAAGACAGCGATACAGTGGGATGTCTTCAGGTTGATAAAGAAAAATAGAGATTTAGATATAGAGATGGAGGCTGAAGGAGAAAAGTAGGGACACAGAGGAATTAATCCAAAAGGGAGGTGGTGGGAAAGATAGGGAAACAAAAAAAAAGAGTACATATTTCCAGGTTGAGGGAGATGCTGAAAGTAGGGACATAGAGGCAGAGACAAATGGTGTATGAAAGAAAGGATCACTGAGAGATGGGGAAAGAAAAATAGAGGAAGTGGGGGGACTTCAGGTAGATAGAGACAGAAAAAGAGAGAAACAGATAAAGACAAGGAGGCAGACAGAGACAAGTAGAGACAAAGAGAAAGAACACAAAAAGAGGACAAAACCAAGAGACAGAATGAGAGAAAAAAATGGAGAAAAACAGAAAAAGAGAAAGAGGCACAGTACAGGGTTAGTTAAAAGACAGATAAACAGAAAAAAAGGATCTTTTTAACAGATGGTGGTAAATGTAGAAAGTAGAGACATAGAGGAAGAGATAAAATGCAGGGTTAAAGACAGAACCACTGCAACAGAGAGATAGAAAAACAGAGAGACAGACAGGGGTCATCAGCTATATACAGAACCAGTAACAGTGCCATAGATATACAGAGGGAAGTAGACAGAGAAAAGTAGAGAGAAGGTACTTAGAAACTGGATAAAACTGAAGAGACAGAATGAGATAGAAACAGAGAAAATCCAAGAGAAAGTAAGGGTTCTGGGAAAGACAGAAAAATCTAAAACATGACATATAAAGAGAGGGAGACAGATAAAGAAAGCAGAGATATAGAGGAAGAGACAAATGGAGGACAAAAAAGAAAGGCAATGAGAGAAAGAGATGGTAAGAAAAATAGGGAAATAGAGACAGAGACTCGGTGGGGGGTCTTAGGGTAGATTAAAAAAATAAGAAACAGATATAGAGTTAGAAGCAGAAAGAGACAAGTAGAGATACAGTGGAAGGATCCAAAAAGAGGACATAACCCAAGTGACAGAATGAGAGAGAAACTGAGAGACAACCAGCAAAAGAGAAAGAGACACAGTGGGAGGTCAGTTAAAAGAGATACAGAAAAAGAGAATTTTTATAGAGATGGAGGCACATGGAGAAAGTAGAGACACAAAGGAAGAGAACATGCAGGTTCAAAGACAGAGCCAGTGCAACAGAGAGTTAGGAGAAAAATAGAGGTGTAGAGACAGAGACACAGTGGGGGGTCATCAGGTAGACAGAGAACAAATAATCAAGATAATTATATAGAGTGGGAGGCAGAAAGAGACAAAAGGGAAGCTACAAAATAACCTGATAAAACTCAAGAGACAGAATGAGAGAGAAATAGAGGGAACCTCAGAGAAAGAGAAAGACACAGTGGGGGTTCTGGGAAAGAGAGAAATCGATAAAGACTATAAAAAAGAGGAAGATAGATGGCGAAAGTAGAGACATAGAGGAAGAGACAAAATAAAAGGTCAAAGATAGACCCACTGAGACAAAGAGATTGAAAGAGAAACAGAGACAGAGGCACACTGAGGGGTCTTAATATAGATATAGAGAGAAAAATAAAGAAAAAGATAAAGAGATGGAAGCAGAAAGAGACAAATAGAGACACAGAGTAAGGTATCAAAAAAGGACCAAACCCAAGAGACAGAACGAGGGGGAAGACCAGAAAAAGAGAGACATAGCATGGGGTCAGGGAAAAGATAGAAAAACAGAAAAAAAGAGCAAATATATACTGAGGGAAGCAGATGGAGAAAGTAGAGAAAAAGAGGAAAAACAACTAAAGGGTCAAGGGGTTTTCAGGTAAATAGAGACATAAAAATATATAGAGAGAGGTAGAAAGAGACACAGAGGAAGATACAAAAAAGGGACAAAAGCTGATAGAGGATGAGATACAGAGAGAGACAGAAGGTTAGAGCCAGAGGCATGGTGGGGGAGGTTGGGGACAGAGAAAGAGAGAGAGAGAGAGAGAGAGAGAGAGAGAGAGAGAGAGAGAGAGAGAGAGAGAAATAAAAACAGTGACAACAATCAAGGAAAGAGATAGAGACAGACAGGGATTGAGTGGGAGAGAGACAGACAAAGATGGAGAGACAGAGACAGAGAAAATAAAGACAGCGAGACAGACAGACAGAGAGATAGAGAAGACAGACACAGAGACAGACAGGGAAAGAGAGACCAAGACACAACCAGAGACAGAGATAGACAGAGACAGAGAGATGAGACAGAGACAGAGACAGAGAAAGAGACAGAGGAAAAGACCAAGTCTGAAACAGAAACAGAGACTGTGATAGATGGAGACAATCTATATGGGCTTACTATAAAGTCTGAGGCAGGGGAATTGAGGGGGGAATGGTAGCTATGAGAGGCAGGCCCAGTCTGTAGTCCTGAGAAGAGGAAGTAAGGGCCATTTACTAGACCACATTTTTGTTTACCATTTGCCTGCTGTTGTAAAACTCTATGAACACTAAACACCAGTGAAAAGATCCAAGGGGAGGTGAATTAGACTTAATGAGAACCTTTCCCTCACATGCACAAACTGAATATGAACATAAACTCTCCAAAGAGTTCAAAGCTCCTTGCGTTTTCAAGGTGAAGGGAAGTTTAAGGCTATCAAAGGCACTCTTCCCAGAGAGAATATTTGAGAGCTGTGTTAGGACAATGACGGTTTGGGGGGAAGTCTATTGTGCCCCCCCTTCCCCATGGCAGATTAAAAAGGATCTGATCAATTCTCATTCAGTTTCCCCCTACTATGGTGCCCCTGTCCTTCATCCGACCCATTTGATATCTCCATGAGACAAGCTCATTCAGCTTTTTTTTTTGAACTTTAATTTATTATTACTATTATTACAATAAATTTGTTATAAGAGTAAACATAAGCCACCTCCCCCAAAGAAGATGAGAAACCTCAAGAATAATGAGAGAGAGAAAAAAAATGTACTCCATTCTGTATTCAGATTCCAATGGCTCTGTCCCTGGGGTGAGTTGCTTTCTTTATAATACATCCACCAGATAAGTTGTTTCAATATTTTCCCCTCAGTTGCTATTCCTAGCTGTACCCCCACTCTATTCCTCCCCACTCTCATTTATTCTATTCTCTCTCTCCTTTCATCCTGGCCCTGTCCAAAAGTGTGTTGCATTTGAGTACCCTCTCCCTCCATCCTCCCTCTCTTCTATCACCTATTCCCCCCTTCTCTCCCCCCCATTCCCCCTTATCCCATCCCTTTCTTCTCATTTTTCTGTAGGGTAAGATAGATTTCCTCACCCTACCAAGTGTGTATGTCATTTCCTCCCTGAACCATTTCTGATAAAAATGAAGACTCAATCATTCCCCCTTGACTTCCCCCTTTCCACTCCACCTTGCCCAAGTGACTCCCTCTTCATTCTTCCCTTGGCTAAACTTTAATGGTCTCTAATGATAACTTCCAATCACCATGCAAGAAACCATCTATACCTGATCTTGCCATGTCTTTTCCTGTGCATGTCCTTTCATCTCCTTGGTGCAGGAGGGAAGAGAAGATGCAGTTGACTCTGGCTGGCTGAGATGCCACCTGGTCCTGCAGAAAAGTCCAAAGGAAAGTAAACACATTAGCAAGAGCATATCATAAAAGTATCAGTTAATGTGACTGAGGTTGGTTAGCCTGAATGAGGGCAAACTTAGGTAGGGTATAATAGGTACTTGTCCTCAATGTTTCAAGGGCTGTTTGGAACAAGGATTCCACTTGGTCTGTTTGACCCTAGAGAGAGGAGAACTTAGTAGTATTAATTGGCCATTTCTGATAGGCAGAGGCCTTCAAGTAGAGACCAGATGACCATTTATGGAGAGGGATTCTGGCTACAGGAAGGATTAGTCCCAGATGCTAGCACATCAGGTGAAAAAACTCAGCTTTTCCAAAAGCATAGAGTTAATTTTGTCAGCATGCAAGGACAGAGGGAAATGGGTAAAGGATTTCTAAGGAGGCAGAGGCAAAGATACCTCTAGACTTTGGGGGCTTTAGGAAATGGTTACAGTGTCTTTGCAGAATGGCCTGAAGCCAATGGAAGGACTCCTTAGGGCCAGATAAAAAAAGAATCCTTCTTAAATAGAGGCCCCATTTATGACATTAGTAAGCAAATTCTCAAAGGTGCTAGCAGGAATGACAAGGGAAGTGCTAGGCCAACATGAGAAAAGCATGTTGGTAAATAGAGATAGAGATCACCTACAAACTTCATTTGTCTTTATAGTGATGACCAGACATAAGACTTGGTCATTTTTCCTTTACTTGTGTGGTTGCTCTGTCGTTTTTAATGAGCAAAAACCTATGAAATCCTATAGAAAAATCTATGTGGTTCTTGCAGACACCATGGAAAAGAAAGAAGTTGTCAACTTGATATTAATTTTTTTAGGTTTTTTTTTGTAAGGCAAACGGGGTTAAGTGGCTTGCCCAAGGCCACACAGCTAGGTAATTATTAAGAGTCTGAGACCGGATTTGAACCCAGGTACTCCTGACTCTAAGGCCAGTGCTTTATCCACTATGACACCTAGCCGCCCCACTTGATATTAATTTTTATAAAAGACTTGGGGAAAAAGAGTGTAGAAGTCTAAGTTCTAAGGGTTCATAGGAACCAGGTAAGGCAAGGAAAACTAGCCTAGTATTAAGAAAACAAGAAAGGTTACCCTACTGGCAGAATCTGCTCCCCCACCTTGTCTCCCATGATAGCATATCTTTGTTGCCCTGAATATGACTCTAAAAGGGGAAGAGTTGGACCTCTGAGGTTGTAGGGGCACACAGGCCTCTTTAAGAAGCACCAATGTACACCAATCAAAAATGGTGCAATGGGCTGAATGCAAGCCTAGCTCCCAGATATGTGGGGGGTCATTCAGCATAATGCTAAGGAATTCGGGGGAGTGAGAATGTGGAGAGGGAAGTTCATAAGATCCAAGACATAGAGCTAAAAGGGAGCTTAGAACTTCATGACCCACACTATTGAAGAATACCTTCTTTAATGCTCCTGACAACCCAGTCTTCTACCTTTCACTTCTTCTTGATATCTTCAAGAGTTCAGCTTTTTGAGTTTCCCATCCCTCCTGAGCTGACTTGCCCTCAAGTGCAGAGAAATATTCCTTGAATAGAGATGCCCCAATGCTTAAACACAGTTAACATAGAGGGGCCAAGGCCAGGCTTACCCCATTTTAGACTGGTGGTGTCACAGTATCTCTAAAAATCAATATAGAATACGGTGCTTGTCAGAGCTGGTTATTAAAAAAAAGCCTGACCCCTCTCTACTCAGTAGAAGATCTGTCAAACCACATCTCTAAGAAAGGAAAGAACAAAATTAAATATGCACATGGTGAAAACTCCATCCTACTGTATCTGGTGGACAGGGCCCCTCCTTTCTTCTGAGTTTTAAGCTTGTCTCTTCCTTCCTTTATCAGTCCATCTATGAGCGATGATATGGTCTTTCTTATCCAAGCCTGAGGGCAGAAACTAATTTTTTTTTTGTCTTTGTAATTGCCTGTCTAGCACATGATGGGCACTAGTCATAAATGCTTCTTTTTTTTTTTGCAAGGTAATGGGGTTAAGTGACTTGTCCAAGGTCACACGGCTAAATAATTATTAATTGTCTGAGGTCATATTTGAATTCAGGTATTCCTGACTCCAGGGTCGGTGCTCTATCCACTGTGCCACCTAGCTGCCCCTCATAAATGCTTCTTGAACTAAATTAAGGAAAGAATAGCCCCTTGCTCATCTCTTCATGTTTGTATGGGATTGAAGAAATCGGAACACATTTAGGATTGCTCCTGACAATGTCTTAAATTATTCTTCATTTTATGATTTCAGATCATGTTCTAAACTCAACCCTTTCCTTCCCAGTTCTAAGTGTCCCTCTCTAAACACACACACACACACACACACACACACACACACACACACACACACACACAAACACATATATGCACACTCATACCAGTCATGAAAATGGTTAAAAGGGAGGGAAACACCCTTACAGAATTAAGAAAAAAGCTCTCAAGGAAAACTTTTGAAGCCTTCCTTAAAATTCAGCACGTTTTTGTATATTATTTAATTCTTACAATCTTTGAACCTGAAAACTCTTCGATCTCACCTCATCATAACAGTAACCCCGGTGTCTGAGGGCTCCCAGTATATAGCAGTACTTTTATTTGTTGCAGAATTGTAGATGTTTCTGACTGGAAGAGATCAAACCCTGGACACCCCCATGAGTAGCTTTTCTGCCAGAGCTCACTGTTTGTTACCAGAATATTTGTATAAGCATTGGTAGTATCTTCAAATAAAATGTGTTCAGAAATAACAATATTACCTTTCATTCATCTTAATCCTTTCATCATTGGATTTCAAATGTTTTACTCATACTTAGAGATGAAATTCTGCCTAGTAAAATTTAATTTCAACTTGAGACCTTGAATCTCTTTAAAATGTGTGTCTCCAGATAAAAGGCACATACCTTTGATTGTCTAACTTCTTTTCCTTGATGTATCATCTCCTGGGGGCATTTTCTTCCTTGCCCTAAATAAAATAAGAGATAATAAGTTCTGTATCAAAGGAAATTTGAGAGTAGGAAGGATAGAGGGAAGAGTCTACATTTGAAATGGTCTATATGAGCTTAGGTTAGACTTATTTCACAAGGGGTTAGGACATAATTCGATGCTCAGACATCTTAACCTACCCATGATACCATGTTTTATTATCCTGTAACAATGCATAAGATATAAAATCACTGGAGGTCTGCAAGCAAAAGTTCAATGATGTCTCACTGGGAATATTGAAGGAGGGGAGAGTGGTTCTCATTCAGGGATAGGTTGGACTAGATGTTTTCTGAGGTCCTTTCCAATGTTAAAATTCTGGGAATCAAGGGAGTAATTGTTTGGGCATTATAAATTTACTTGCATAATAATAATTTCCAACTAATATTTATTGAGATCAGTCATGCAAAAGTTTCTAATAGCATAAGCTTCTTGAGGGCAGGGAGTAGTTTATTTTTGCTTTTACATCCCCATAATAGTAGGGATGTAATAAATGATTGATGAATTGATTTAATTATTAACATATAATATTAATATTACCAAATTCAGAAATCATGCAACTTGAGTTTTGTCTCACATATAGAAACTTCTAATGAACCATCTTATTTATATAGAAACTTCTAATGAACCATCTTATTTATTCCATGAGAACTCAAGAGCTACAGCTTTAGAATTATGGGAACTACAGAAAACCTTAAACTTGAGGTAGTTATGTCCTCAATGATCTAAACCATGAGTGTGAGATATGAGAGCTATAAAAATAATCTCTCCCTATATGTTCAAAAGCCTTGAATTCTTCAGAGGTTATTGCCTCAGCTGTTTGGCAATATGCTTATTGAAGTGTGATGACTTCCCCCAGATTGTCACCCCTCTCTCTCTTTTGAAAGCTATTTTTTAGGTTAGTTTAAGAAAGTTCAAATTTTCCCAAAGTTGGTAGGGTTTGTGGCTAAGCAATTCTCTATAATTCTGTTTCAATGAGTTCAACTGCAGGTGGACTCCCCTCTTCTCTGGGCATCACTTTGTGTGTCTATGTGTGTATGTGTGTGTATGTATGTATGTTTGCATGTCTATCAGTGTATCTCTCAAAGCTGGAAAGAGACCAATCAGGCAGAACCAGTCAGTCTTTCCCTTTATGACCATAAGAAAGTAATATTTTATCCCTTTCCCTTTGGGAAAATTCACTATACCTTCCTGTATATAATGAAAACAATCATGTTCATTTCATGTTCGGAATCACCAGGATAAATTGTAAAGTTATCATCCAGATAGAAATGATGCACAAATTTTGTGACCAAAGTAGTGGGATGCTTTACTTTCATTCAACATTCAATAAATACTTTATTACATGTCCAATAAATATGTACCAGGTAGTATGAATTCAAAGATGAAATAAGGCACAGTCTCTAATCTCAGGGAATTTAGGTTGAAGAAGAAAATTCAAAATATAGCATAAAAAGTCTTAAATTTTGTATTGCTTTATCTACCATTTATTTTTTGTTTTGTTTTGTTTTTTTTGCAAGGCAATGGGGTTAAATGACTTGCCCAAGGTCACACAGATAAGTAAATATTAAGTGTCTGAAACTAGAATTGAACTCAGTTCCTTCTGACCCCAGGGCTGGTGAGTACTCCATCCACTGTGCCACCTAGCTGCCCCTACAAATTCTTAAAGTAGCTCTCTTCTTCAGCACCTATTATCCTACTCACAGGGGAGATATATATATATATATATATATATATATATATACATATATATACACATATATACATATATATACATATCTTCATATCTAAATCTTGATAGGTTCCTAGACAAAAGTGGGTTGTTAAAGACAGAAGGGTTAATTGAAATAGAACACAGTATATTCATCATGCCTCTCCCATATCTGTGTATTTAACAAATATAATTTCATCACAATAACATTCCAAAGAAAAGGGGATGTGCAGTTTTGAAAGTTAGATTGACACTTGAAAAGAGTAAATTAAGCATTTAAGTTTAAAGAGTGTAAGCAAATAGAAACGTAATTCAAGGCTGAAGAAGAGTTATGCTGCTCCAAGGAAATGGGAAAGTACCAATTTGCATTTCAGTAATCAGTAATAGGGGTTATGAGGTGTCGATTATGTTCTGTGTGTGACCTTTTTAAGTTTCTAGGTAATATACCTCAATTAATTGTCTGTAGCATAATAACCAACCTTCCCCACTGCAGCATGGCTATGAAAAGCAATAAAATTCTTCCTCTGCAGCTGAAGTATGAAATGCACAACTGACCTTAGCACTTAGCAATAGCTCACTGATGCTAATTCAGACTTTCAATTGGCATAAATTACAATGCCGACAAAATCTGACTAGCTCAACTAATGCTTTTCTAGTAGACACAGCAGTTTTTGTGAAGTCACAGAAATGAACATGCCTTTACATTTTTGTGTCAGACCATCTGGCAAAATGCATGCTGCAAATTAATTAGGATCTACAATAATGTCCTAATGAACCAACTTGGACTGTATTACTGTTGGAACATTTCTAGTTCTTCCTGAAGCCACCCTTCTTATTGCCAAGCCTATTGTAGACCAGACTTAAATCCTACCACTCAGTCATTTACCTCTTCAAATTTCAGTTAAAATTTAACAAATATTTGTTCTGTACCTACTTTATCTAAGATAATGCTGTGCAAGGAGTGTAAGAGTATACAAATTTATATGGGTCCTGTTCCCTGCCTCAAGGAGCTTACAGTCTATTGAAGAAATCTTTATGAGGCCTTTTGCTGTGATGTTCCCTCAAAGAAATGCCACACTTGATATCAGATTTACTCAGTAAGAAGTAGAATATTATAGGATGCCCTGCCGTTTAACACTCCCTCTTGAAATGATAGGGTCAAAAAAGTATTCAAGCAACAACCCCAACCTATGAACAACTCTGTATGAGTCCATACTTATATTTGATAACCCAAAAGGACGTTTAAATCATTCACCTATTTATTGGATCAAACAAAATTATAATGAAAATTGAACTCTTCAAAATTTATTCCTTCCACCAGGACATTTATCAATGAAGTGAATGATCCTGACTTCAGAAGACTGATGATGATGCATGAACTCATTTCTGTCATGGCAGAAAAGTAGTAGACTAGAAATCAGAATGAGAAATACATATCCAGTCATGAACAATATGCTAATTTTTGCCTGCCCAGTTTTAGTCATTTTTTTAAATAAAGGAAGGCTTTTATGGAGGATGGGAGGAGTTAGTGGACATTGATGGAGAAGGAACAAAAGGAGAAAAGAAGGCCTATAAAACATTTTAAAATACATGGACGGGAGTGGCGAGGTGGTGCAGTGGATAGAGCACCGGCCCTGAAGTCAGGAGTACCTGAGTTCAAATCTGGCCTCAGACACTTAATAATTACCTAGCTGTGTGGCCTTGGGCAAGCCATTTGCCTTGCAAAAACCTAAAAAAAATACATGGACAAAAAAAATGCTGTTATTTAATATTCACATTTACAAACAAACTCTACATATCAGTAGTACACTATCTCATGTACAACCCTCTTTTTCTTTTTCTTCTAGAACATTTTATGGATAGCTTTTGTTTTTATATTGCCTTTATTCCTAAATATATCCCACCCCAGGGGAATATAATATTTTCTATATCATTAAAAAATGAAAAAGATGAAAACAATTAACCAAAGCAGCACATGAATCTGACAAAATGTATAGTTTTTCACACACAGAGTCTCCCACCTCTTCAAAGAAAGGAGGGAAACTTAGTTTTTTCTCTTTTTCTAGATCAATCAATAATATTTGGTTTCATGGAGAGTAGGAGTTATCATGCTCTTCATATTTACAGTGTTATAATCATTGTGCATATCATTTTCTTGGTCTTACCTCCTTTGCTTTGAACCAGTTCATATAAATCTAGATATGCTTCTTTATATTTATTGGTTTTTATGGTGCAAAAATATTCCATCATATTCATATACCACATTTGTTCAGCTATTCTCTAAATGATGGGTTTCTAATTTGTTCTTTAGTTCTTTGCTATTACAAAAAGTGCTGTCATAATTATTTTCTTGCATATAAGAATTTTCTATTTCTAACTAGCCTGAAGTATATGGCTATAACAAGATCCATAAGTTAAAAGATACGGGCATTTTATTTCTTTCTTAGCATCATTCTAGATAGTATATGTGATAAAAAAATAAATTAAAGAAAATTTTAGGACTGGTCTGAGCAAAGGAAAGGTTTTATTTACTTTTCTTGAGAAAAAGGTGGACTCAAGATAGTGTCTCAGAGAGCTGCACTATGATAGCACAGCAAGTTTGGTTTATATAAATTCTAACCATAGTTTCCCCTCCTTCCTCATCTACTCTATGGAAATCTACCTCAGCAACAGACACAAAAAAAAGGAATGGAATATTTTCAAAATATGTATCTCACCAGATGGTGGAGGGACCTGTTACTGGACCCTCTTAGTTTAGAGTTCCTGATGGCCTTCATAATTGTTTTGACTAGAAAAATATGGTCAGATGCCTCAGTTAGCAAAACTGTCTTAATGCAAAAGTAGGATATCCTGGGTCCTTTGAAATGCAAAGTTTTTCTTGATATAAACACATCTTTAAACTTAAGAGGACTGCACCAGAAATTTTCCCATAGAATCCCTCCCCTTATTTCAAAATATAGATAGATAGATAGATAGATAGATAGATAGATAGATAGATAGATAGATAACTTGTATCTGAAATTCTCTCACACTGTCCTCGGTACATCCCCTCAGCAAGATTCTCACATTCATCATCCTCCCAGGTTCTATTCTTTCTTCCTTTCCAATTGGACCTATCTTCAAGGAGAGGTGTAGGTAAGGGTCAGTACCCCCCCAACAAAAAAACAACCCATACACACACATGCATGCAAGATGGAGGATGATGAACGCATCTGGACTCTCTCTTTTTACCTGGAGACATTCAATATCATTCTCTGTCTTCAGAGTCTGTTCTCTCCAGTTTGGGTGACTTACTGAGTCTTCTCTTCTGGTAAAGGAACTTCTTAACACATCTTGTCAGACTTAGACTCATGTTTTACTTCACTCTAACAAAATAAAACATTCATAATTGTTTCACTACACAAGTTGAATTTGTTGAAAATTGTCAAAGTAATTTGAGATTATAACATAAACAGTAGAATGACCATCTTAGTACAAAGTGTGCAGAAAGTGACATAGTAGTCTTAACCTCTTACTCCTTATTAAAATAATAATTCAAGCATCCTAAACTAAAATAAATTTTTCTTTCTTCCCAAAATATTTCTAAATATGCTATAGGTGATTCTTCTCCTCATAGACTCACCTGACTTAAATTCCTTTCCTTAAAGTACAATTTGAAACTGCTATTGTGCAGTTATAGCTTGAGATTTTAAAACATTTTTATTCTTCTTACCTAAATATCCCCTTCTAACAAAGAAAAATCAAGGGATCTTAAATCTTGTCAGAACATATAGCTAACAGCAAAAGTCAAAACCACACACTAACCTATCTAGCTATGAAACTCCAACTAACCTAAAATTTCTGTATCAAATTTGTTTATAGGGGCAGCTAGGTGGCGCAGTAGATAGAGCACCAGCCCTGGAGTCAGGAGTCCCTGAATTCAAATGTGGCCTCAGACACCTAAGAATTACCTAGCTGTGTGGCCTTGGGCAAGCCACTTAACCCCACTGCCTTGAAAAATCTAAAAAAATTGTTTATAGTGGTTTACTATAAAGATTCAGGACATCAGAGGAAAATTCCTAACCTTATAACCGTGTATCTTTTACACGCAAATTTCTTTTACATTTTTTGTTTTATAAGCTTATTTATATCTTATTCCAAATACATTTCTATTTTCAAAAAGAAAATGAGTCTTCAAGAATTTAATTTTACACATATGATAATTTTCTGTACTTTAATTCTGTTTCTTTGTTTTGTTTGTTGCAAGGCAATAGGGTCAAGTGACTTGCCCAATGCCACACAGCTAGGTAATTTATTAAGTGTCTGAGGCCACATTTGAATTCAGGTCCTCCTGACTCCAGGGTGGGTGCTCTATCCACTGTGCCACCTAGTTGCCCTTACATATAATAATTGTAAAACCCAATGTAAACTTTTTACCCATGCCAGTGTTACATTTACAGAGAACAGGATCTGAAATTGATATATTTTCTTTTTCTTAAATGACAGATGTTAAGTAAGCTACTTTTATCTTACCTATAAATATCCTCTTCCATAAACATGAGGGGGGAAACAAAGCTTTTCACAAACTCTCTGGACCAAAATAGACCCTGAGAGATATAGACTGTTGGCAAGATATTTTCTAGTTTTCTCATAACAAAGTTTTACAAATTTGATAGATGAAACTTCAATTCATTCATTGTCATTACATCACAATTTTTAAATTCTCAAAAAGTTTAGCTTGACTCTGTTCTTATACAAAGTTTACTAATTATATATAATAATTTCAATTTCATGTATATTTCCTTTACTCCCCAACACTTTGAAAGATAGAAAATTCTTAGACCAGATGTTTCTAAAAATCCCTTTTTATGATTAGAAGATTTTTCTTTATACTTCTCTTAGTAATCTCATAAATTCCAAAAGTTATATCCAAAATAACCTTACATTGTTTTCTTTCAAAACCTAAAAGTTTGAAAATTCTTATTATCTTTATCAGTGCAATTCTAACTTCTCAATACTCTAGTTTTTAAGAACTTTTATCCTTACTGACAAACATTTCTTCATATTGGAACATTTAGGAAAATCACGATATCATAATCAAAATTAGACAATTTTACAAACTCCTTAATTCAGTTACATGTATTTTCAAATTACTTTATACAGAAGATATCAACCCATTATAGAGTTACCTAATTGAAAAAACAAAAATAAAATTAAAAATTAACATTTCCCTAGCAATTGCTTTCATGTCAAACTTTTCATATTATAGGGTTTATTACTCTCCAATCAATTCACTGCAAGATATTGTAAAAGTGGCAGTCTAATGCAAATTTCAAATTACCCCAACCTCATTTAAAAACATCGTAATTTTGGGTTATGCAAAACCAGAAGACATTCCATAGATTATCAATTGACTTATAAGCTCTCTCTTTCTCTTTATACATTGATTTTTCAATCACTTTTTCAAAGCTCCCAGAATCAATCTTTTTACTTATACAAAGTCAAATAAGTGAAATTTTAATATTTAACACTTCCCAGTCAGCAATTTGGAGGAGTGATTTTTCCTTGCTACCTAGTTTTGAGCTTGCCCTCCCCATCTCAAATTGCTTGAGATTTTCTTTGCCTTGTGTGAACTTTCTCTAGCCCCCCATAGGTCTTGCCTGTCTGGGCTTGTGTACACAAACTTATGTGACCCCGGTGGCCTTTCAAATCAAAAATTAGCTTCTGTAGCAGGTTTGTCTGCCTTGGGAGTTCTTTGGACTTTCTATTTTCCTTAAGCTATATTTCTCCTCGGGATTCTTCCTTTGCTCCACAAGGGATCTGCCAAGGCGCTAAATCACAAGCTGTCAAAACAGTTGGAATGGCACCCACGTGTATCTGTGTCCAGGAGAGTCTTAAGGAGGGGATTGATTCATGGCCAATGCATCAGAACTGTGTGAGATAAAAATACACTAAAGAAAAATTTCAGAAACTAGTCTGGGCAAAAGAAATTTTTGATTTACTTTTATTGAGAAAAGGTTGGTCTCAAGATAGTATCTCAAATAGCTGCACTGATAGCACAGCAAGTTTGGTTTATATAGATTCTAACTGAAATTTCTCCACCCTTTAGCCAATTGACTAGGTTTCTGGGGGTACAATCTATTCATGGAAATCTATCCCAGCAACAGATGGAAAGAAAGGAATGCAATATTTTCAAAATATGTATCTCACCATATGGTGGGGTGACCTGTTGCCGGACTCTCTTAGTTTAGAGACCTTGATGACCTTCATAACTGTTTTGACTAGAAAATGTGGGATTTTCATGGTCAGAATTTCTCAGCAAAGCAGTCTTATTGCAAAAGCAGGATGTCCTGGGTTCCTTGGAATGCAGAGTTTTTCTTGACATAAACACTTCTTTAACCCTGATGGGACTTCACCAAAAAATTTCTCACACAACAGCTTTTCAGATTGATTGGACCAATTCACAGTTCTGTCAACAGTATATTAGTGTGCCTGTCTTTCCACAGTCCCTCCAACATTATCTCCTTCTTTACCAAATTTTATCAGTTTGCATGAGGTGAAGAGAAAGAGAATCCAGAAATTCAGTGTATCAGATTCTTGCTTTGGTTCTGTTCTCTTTTCCTTCAAGTGATTCTTTTGAGTACATGGTCGGTAAGATAAATGGTTTTCTTCAATGTCAAGTGTTAGAGGAAGAATAATAAATAGGCATATTTCTTTATAAGAGTAATTAATGAAAAGTTACCATTTGCAAAATTAATCTTGGTAGACATTGTGAAACAGCAATAGCTGGAATAAAACCAAGGCCAACTACAATCTACGCTAAACTGTTTTCTAAACTTTCTGACAGTTAGGAATATATCAGTCCTTTAAGAACTTAATTTGTCTTCTCATCGTTACCTGAAGCTGAGTGAAAGTATGGAACCGGGTGACATGAAGTAGGCAAATGGGTATGTTGACGCACAAAGCAGAATATGGGGAGAGTCCCTCTGGGACAGCCAAAGAGTGAACAGAGAAGGCATTAGGTGGACTGGAGAGTGTCACAACCTGTCCCACTTGGGAAAACAACTGACAATTAAGGAGGGCTTCAGACAGAGGAAGGTTAATACCAAACAGCTAATGACTGAAGGTATTGTTAAAGAGAAGAATCAGAGAAAATACAATTGCTAAATCTACTGGCGATTGTACTTGGCCCTCAAGTACAAAAGCAAATTTAGGTTTGATGTAAGGAAAAGTATCTGAACTCCTAAAATTACAGGGATATTTTGGGGAGGGTTCAAGCAAAAGCTGGTTATGCACAAATCATTGATGATACAATGCGAACTCTTTCGAGGGTAAAGGTTAGACTATGGGGCCACTAAGAACTCTTCCAACTCTGAAATTCTCCTTGTTCTCCCAAAAGCTTTCATTATTCCACTGTCACACTAGCAAACACACAGACACACACACACACACACAGACACACACACACACACACACACACACACACACACACACACACAAACACAAACACAAACACCTCCACAGGTAGCACAAAACCCCTTAATTTAGTCCTTCTTTTTTGACAAATAGTTTCAGAGAAGAGGAAAAACCTCAGGGGGGGTTATTAATTTAGCACTTCTATATTAATTTCATTTAGCAGAGAGATTATAGAAGTAACTAACAGCAGAATGAGCTAGCCCCATTGAGGTGATTTTCTCTTGAGTCTAATAGCAAATAAGGAGAAATGTACATTGATCTTTCAGAAATGTAGCAAGTCTTATGAAATAGCCCTCTCTATTGTCAAATCATGGAGAGGATGACCTCTTCCCGAAGAAGAGAAAAGGAGGAGATGATGGGAGCAGGGGACACGAAGGCCCTCAAATTACAAAGCCAGTCACTCGTCCCAAAAAAATCACAGTGAGGGACCTGAGACTTCAGGAGGTAAAATATCAACCTCAGCTTAAGGAATAGATCACATCTGGTCCGTTGGTTGGGTTGCATTGACTCATATGGGATTACAGAATTTAAAAGCAGGATATTTCTAGAATTGTTCTGATAATTTTACAATGAGGAGAGAGATCTAGAGAGATGAGTGACTTGAGCAAGGCCCCACAATTAGTGAGTGACAGAACCAAAATTCAAACCCAGACACTTTGATGACTCTATATCACACATTCTATCATAGAGATACCATCAATGAGCATAAAAACCCCCTGTCATATTGAGCCTGGACTCAATATGATTTAAAGCTAAAGCATATGTCCTTCTCATACGATCAGGTTTTCTTAAGTTTTTTTGATGCCATGTATCCCTTCAGAAGTCTGAGAAAGCCTATGAATAAGTATTATTGCATAAATTCATGAGAGGAAATGCTAAGTTTCAGTTAAAGGTTATTAGGAGTTAAGATACAAGTTCACCAACTGAAATCTATTCAGGGAACCCTTTGGTAGCCCAAGATTAGAGTCTCTACATTAGAGAATAAGCATAAACATACTGGGTCTGCCCCCTGGTTCATCTGTCCTAGGACTCAGTTTTTGACAGATACAACAACTAGAGTTTTATTATGAAAAGTTCCAGTTGTACTCCATGATGTGAAGAGTTAAGGGAACAGAAGATGTGCAGTAGCCATTTGAAAAGGATGACCTGCTATATAAATAGAAATTATGATCATTAAATAGCAGCATAGCAAATCAAATAGTAAAAGCTTCTTAAGCAGGAGTCTTAGATAAAGCATCTGGAGCACCAGACAAATAGGAAGATGCAGGATTGAATTCAGTCTCAGATACTTATTGGCATGGGGACCATGGGCAAATCCCTTCACCTCTGTGAATCTCTTTACCCATCAGTAAAATGGGGATAATAATAGCCACCTATAGTGTCTCTTTCAAAAGACTGCTCTGAGGCTCAATGAGATCTAGGACATAAAACACCTTGCATATCATACTGTTATCTCCAGAGCATGTTCCACAAGCAAGAAAGTTAGTGTAAATCTCTAGTTCCCAAACCTTGGTCTTCCTTTATTCCTCATGGTCTCTTGGCTTCCTTAATAATGATAACTGCGAAATCATCCAGATCCTCACTCCCTGCATTTATAGCAATGAACTCAGATATTTGTTCCCACCTACCCCCCACCCCCCAACTCCCTGGTCATTCCCAAGTCATTTGCCTTTTAGTAAATGTTACCATCTATGTCTCTGAGTATTCTCTGAAGCCATCTTGCTTTTATCTACCTCAAACCCTCAAAGCAGCTAGCACAAGGGAGCAGAAGGCCTTAATCCAGAAGAAAAATGAATCCAAAGTAACTACTCAAGATTGACCCAATTATGCAGTCAGGTAGTAAAAATAGCCTGTTCCCTAGTATAGCACAAGCAATGCTATGCTGGAATTCTTTTTGAGAAAGTGAAAGAAATCAAGAGAGCCCTGAATATACTAAGATTTGTATAGTCAAATAAGGCCTTCTTAGGAGAAGGATATTTTCCTTTTTCCCCTTAGAAATATTTGACTGATAATATAGGTATTTACATTTTGGACCATGTGATAAATTTCTATTCCTAAAATGCATGTCAGTTTGACAAAACAATCACATTTCATACTAATAATAAAAAATAATGTTAGCCTTTGAAAGATCAATTTATGAAGAAATTATTCTCATTATTATTAATGTACTTGAAATCTATTATAAAATTACATTTTAATAATAATGATAATAATGTACTGCAAATGGGTTAATAAAAGAAATGATTCTTTTCATAATTATTATAATCATCTACTCCAAATCTATGTGCAAAATAATAGAAATATTACTGTTGATTATAAAGTCTTTATATTAAGAAGCTAATTATTTTGACAACAAAACTATGGTGTTTACCAAATAAAATACATAAATATATGATAATATAGTAAATAAAGAGGTGGGGAAAATAGAAGAATAGTCTGCTGGACCTAGAATCAGGAAGAATTGGATTAAAATCCTGTCTCTGATGCTTACTAGCTGTGTGACTGCACAAGACAGTTGCTTCGTGACTCAGATTCTCCATCTGTAAAAATGAAGGTCTCGAAGCCCCCTTCTAGCTGTAGATCTATGGTCCTTTCAGGACTCTTGGAAACTCTGCACCAAGAAGTTGCAGAGAAGCCTCTGATCTACATTGGTAGAAGTTTTCTCACCAAAAAGCTTCCTGCAGCAAAGAAATCACAGGTTCAGTCCTTATTCTTGTGTCCAAGATAATATATAATAACTATATATAATATGGCCATAGTCTATATCCTGTAACAATATATCATACATGCATAGTATATGAAATCATATAATCACAATATAAAGTATGTCCATATATAATATAGCCATAGTATATGACATTATATAATAACAATATAAATTATTTCCATAATATATGATATCCTATAATATATAACATATACCCAGCATATGATATCATATAATAGCAATATAAAACAGGTTTACAACCCAGATTTGAATTTTTTTCCATTTTCATTTGCCTAATTCTTGACATAGACCAAACATTTAAATGTTGGTTAAATTGAATTGAATGAACAAAAATTTGAATCCTCATTGAAATTAATATGTATAAACAAAGAGGAACAAAATTCTCCTAGATCACTGTTATTATGGATGTCCATTTTCATACTTTTCATAACGCAAAGGCTCTCTTGTGGGTCTCCAGACTTGCAGGCTGGAGGGTGGATGCAAGGCATCTTTAAAGGCAAGCTAAGTTAGGTCATCCCCAAACCATCTCTCTTAGAAACCCTAGAGAGTTAAGAAGAATTTTAGGCAGTCCAGGTCTACTTAAGCACTACAATGATAAAGTGGGCAGCTGGGATAGAAAAACACTAACTACAGCTTCCTGCAATACCATAAAAAATGCCATTTGGAGTTGGCAAGGCTGTCACCCTAAATGTATACCAAGGACAAATATGGACAGAAAGCTTGGTGCTTGTGTTTAAGAAGACAGCGGCACCATTCCACAAAG
This sequence comes from Macrotis lagotis, assembly GCF_037893015.1. Taxonomy (NCBI): domain Eukaryota; kingdom Metazoa; phylum Chordata; class Mammalia; order Peramelemorphia; family Peramelidae; genus Macrotis; species Macrotis lagotis. Next base: position 56,186,129 of record NC_133666.1, read on the forward strand.
GGGATTTTGAAAAAGACTTTAATCTTCTCCAAATTAAGTCACAGAAAAGTGAATATTTTTATCTCTCTGTATAATAGTGCCACAAACATTAAATGCAGAAGTTTAACTGTATGATATGAACTTGGCCCAAGACAGTTTCTATATGGTGTCAAATATAAGAATGAGAATGACAACACCAACAATAGTAATAGCACTTCAAAGTCTATGAAGCACTATAAATCCATTATCTCATTGAATTGCACAACAACCCTAGAAGGTAGATGGTATTTTTATCCCCAATTGGCAGGTGGGAAAAATGAGGCTCAGGTTAATAAAGGTCTGAAGTAGATTGGAAGATATATAGGTGTGGGCACATACATACATGTCTAATAATATCATACTATACATTCTATATATCATATATTATATGGATATCTATAAATATACACACAAGCACATAGGGAACCCATTTGTATTTCATGAAAAATATTTGAGGAGATTGATTCCAAAAAATTATTTGGTGAGGTAGGTGATAGAAAAGTGTTCAGTGAGTCTAAAGGAAAGGTTTTTTAAAAAATGATCATTATCCTGGGGATTGTTTACACCTCATTTGAGAAGGAACATTTGGTTACTGTATGGATCACATCTAATTTGGCTAATATGTCAAGGCACTATGGGAGAAAAGAGCACTTTATAAATGAAAACACAAACAAACAAACATTCACGGCATCAATAAAGAAACATCTGGGAGTTTTTCATTGATTCCTTCTCATTCCTCGGCCCCGAGATTATCTCTCTGGTTTTAAGCCTTCCTGGGGGGGGGGGGGCAGGGCAACCAGGAAGGAGAGGAGGGAAAGGAAAAAAAATTCCAGGACACACTACTTGTATTCATTTGTATGGAAATGTCATACTTAAGGGGGGAAGGGGGCAGGGGGGAAGAGAGACAGAGAGAGACAGAGAGAGAGAGAATGAGTGAGAGAGACAGAGAGACAGAGAGAAAGACAGAAACAGATTGAATCAGAGACAGAGACAGAGAAAGAGAGACAGAGAGAGAGAGAGAGAGAGGATCTGAAATCCTGGGAAAGGCAGTAAGCTTCCTTCCACTTTTGAAGAAATCCGAATGTCTCCTTGAGTTTAGAAAATCATCATGAAGGTAGGACAGAATCAGAAGGAATATTTTTATTCTCCTAATGAAAAAAATGGTTTTAAAAAATTTATTCACCTAAAAAAATCCTAAAAATAATTTATTCATTTTGTAGCATTTGCATAAGAAATGAGAAGGCCCATGAATCACTTAGATGACCTCAGTTCACCTATAAAGCAACTTTGCTTCCTAAACATTGCCCAGTGACATTGGAAAATGTCCATTTAATGAAGGACTCAGTGCCAGTACAGTAAATGATGTGTAAAATTGAGTAGAAAGGTCTTTCCTTTTGCCTCTATATTTATTGTCACCAACTTTCCAGCAGTTGCAAGAAAGTGGTAGAGCATTCATCAGAGACTTCCATCCATCTGTGGCTTGTTTTCATTAAACAATATAATTTTATGTCAAAAGAATTTATGCTCAAGTCTGACATGACTTATACGCTATGTCATAGCTCTAATAAAAATGTTTTTGATCATCTGAATTTGAGTCATCCATTCATTCTTTCTACTTTGCTTAACCTGAGCCTGCCCTTCAACTCTTCTGGAATCTATTATTCCATTCAATCCAAGTTATGAAATTTCTCTTGCTGAAATGTAGAACCAATTTGCCTATGTAATACTCTGCAATTCATTTTATGAGAAAAAATATTTGGTGTAATATATATATATATATATATATATATATATATTTGTTAATATTAACAGATGGTTAGTATGAACACATTATCCTACTGGATAATTTATGTCTCTCCATTTTTTGAAAGTTAGAAAACTCAAGCCAATGGAATTCATTCCCCTGTCTGGAAATGTAGACAGGCATAATAATTTTCTTAATAGAGCAGCTAGGTGGTACTGCAATGGATAGAGGACTGGGCCTGCAGTTAGGAAGCACTGAGTTCAAAGTTGACCTCAGATACTAGCTATGCGACCCTGGACAAATTACTTTAACCTGTTTGCCTCAGTTTCCTTATCTGTAAAAAATCAGCTGGAGAAGCAATTCAATATCTCTGCCAAGAAAATCCCAAATGGAGACATGAAGAGTCAGACATGATTGAAAAACACCTAAGCAACAACATCCTAACAGAAATAGCACTTGAGTCAACTTTGAAAGAAGCTTAAACCTCAAAGGAGTAGAAGGAAGAAAAGCATTTCTGGAAGAGGGGTAAAACCTTTGCAAAGGATTAGAGGTTGGAGATGGAATGTCTGTATGGGGGAACAGTAGATAAGCCAGTTTGGCTTGATTGTAATGGGCAAGGTTTATAACAATAGGGTGAAGTCAGATTGTGAAGAAATTTCATTATCCTAAATTGTGGTTCAAAAAAAGATCATAGATCAGTTTTTGACTTGTTGAAATTCATGCCACTACAGTACATCCCAAGCAGTTAGAGATGTGCATCTTGGAGTCATTTGGTTAAAGTTGATATTTGAGAGAAGAGTAAAGGACCCATGACAGAGTCCTCTGTTATACCCTATATTTAGGGTTATACCCTGGATTATATACCATGGGGGTAGGTTATGCAAATTGATCCTGCAAAGCAGATTAATAGGGCAATCAGATACAAAGAGAACCAAGACAACAGTGTTATAAAATACAAGGGAAGAGAGCTTGGTCAATATCGTCAAACACTGAAGAGAAATCAAGAAGATTGAGGTCTAAGTAGAGAACATTGAATTTCTCAATGAAAAGCTTATCAGTGACCATGGAGAAAGCAGTTTCAGTGCTGAGAATGAGAGCTAGTAAATCATTTTTTGAAAAGAAGTGTCAAGTTTCTGTGACCAGATTTAAACCCGGTCCTCCTGACTCTGAGACTGATGCTCTATCTTCTCCACCAGCTAGATACCTCCCCCCCATGTTAAGCTTTATTTTTAAAAAAAACTTTTTGGTGTGGCTAGGTGGCACAGTGGATAGAGCACCAGCCCTGGAGTTAGGACTACCTGAGTTCAAATCTGACCTCAGACACTTAATAATTAACTACCTACCTGTGTAGCCTTGGGCAAGTCACTTAACCCCATTGCCTTGCAAAAAAAAAAAAACCTAAAAAAAACTTTTTGAATTTTAGGATGGGGGAAATCAAGGCATGGATAGTGAGAAGTTGACTTTTTTTAAAGAGGGAGAAAAACTGATTTGAGGTAGAATTCTGGAGGACATAGGAGTGGATAGAAGCAAGGCCACAATTAGAAGGTATGTATTTGGTTTTGACTATCTCATCCCCTGTGAGTAGAAAAAAAAGGAGAAATGGAGGATGATGCAAAGGTAATTTGAGGTGTGGAATTGGGAAGAAGAGAAAAGTGAGCTTACAATGAATAGCCATGATTTTTCACTAAAGTGTGTGGCCAGATTCATAGCTAATTAGGAGGGCAAAGGGGGTAGAGATAGCTCAAGAAGGAAAGAGAAGGTTTGGAACAGATATTATAGAGATTGTGATGTATACTCAATCAGAGAAACGTAAAAAAAATTGCTCTGTCATGGTGAAGATACCATTGAGAATGGATCCTATAAAGCTGCAGTGGGAATCGTTCAGAGTTTTTATGTCTCATATATTCAGTAACATGTGAGCAAGTGAAGAGAAAATGAAGGATGGAGGTGATCAAACGTTGGCGTTTGACAAAGTGTGAGTACTGATGAGACACATGAGCACGACTGAGCAGAGGACTGTGTAGAGTTTAATTGTTTAATTCTTAAGATTGAAAAAGAAAGACAGGAAGGTCAGAGCAAGAGTGATGGCCTGTGGGGAAGGGTAGAGGTCATGATAAGAATGAAAAATTGGTTAATGAGAACTAAGGCACAGGATGAGACAGAAGGATGGGAAGCTGTAATTACAGAAATTTCAGAGTTGATGTTTATGAAAATGGAATGCTTGTGGGTGATGGTGAGATCAAAGGTATGGCCAGCTTTGTCTGTGGTTAAGTAAAATGAAGGTTAAAAAGGAACTGAATCAGGCAGCTAGGTTTTGCAGTGGATAGAGCACCAGCCCTGGACAGGAGGACCTGAATTCAAATCTGACCTCAGGCACATAATAATTACCTAGCTGTGTGACCTTAGGCAAGTCACTTAACCCCACTGCCTTGTCAAAACTAAAAAAAATGGAGCTGAATTGGATGAACTCAAGGATATTTGAGGGAATGTCAGTATTTAAATTGAGCTTGTGGGCCACCATAGGCATTATGCCACTGATTTCATTGATAAGAATACTGAGACTTAGAGATAATGAAACACTTTGTTCTCAGTCACCCAGCTAGGAAGTATAAAAAATGAAATTTGAACCAGGGTCTTCTTGACATAAAGTCCAGTCATCTTTCCACAATGCCATGTTTAGGAAATTTCTGAAAGTTTTGTGAGTGTCCTTTTCTTTTTTATATTCTCTAATTTTTTTTTAAATTATGACCTTAAGAAATAAAACAAGCATTTCCATAACAGTGTAATAGGAAAAAAGAACAACATTGCAACTGAAACTGCAGATCTGTTGTGTATAATTAGTTATTCCTTTTAAATATATATCAAAGTTATGTGGCTCTCTTTTTTCCCCTCCTATCTCACTGTAGAGATGGCCACCATTAGACACAAATGTGTTTATGGGTGTGTGTATTGTGTATATACTATATAGAGATATGTCTTTGTCCATGCAAGATGTGTATGTGCTTGTGTGTTGCTTGAGGTCTCTCTCTGGATGTTGATAGCACTGGTTTCTAGATTTCCTAAAGGAATGAAGCCTAAGCTATTTACAACAATAACAACAGCAGCAGCAACCATAATTAGCATTTACAAAGCATCTACTACAACAGCTTAAGCAATTTTTCCAAATTTTATCTTATTTGATCCTCATAACTGCCCTTCATGATAGGTACTATTATAAACCCCATTTCACAGTTGAAGAAATTGAGGCAGACAGATTAAGTGACTTGCCCAGGGTCACACAGCTAAGAAGTATCTAAAGCTGGATTTGAACTCAAATTCTTCCTCGCTCCAGACCCAGGACTTTATTCACTGAGCCACCTAGATGTCTCAATCAAAACCTAAACAAATAAACGTCTAAATGAAATATTTAACTAATTGGCACATCAACCAGAGTTGAAGTATATGGGAGTCCCACCTCTCCCTAGAGACAACAGAACATTTCATACTAATCTCTCATTTAAAAAGAAGAATCCTCATCTATTCGACTGTGTCTAGGTGCACAGCCTCAACCCTGGGCAAGAAAATGATCATCAAGGTACCAGATGTTCAGTGTAAAGGCTGTTTTATTTGGATGATCAGATCCACTTTTCTGTTTTCTTAATTTTAAGCCATTTCCTCCAGTCTTACACTAAACTTATGCTTATATTTTATTATCCGGCTTATAAATGTAGCTTTTCCCTATTTTGTCAGTATATCAGCAAATTAGTGAGCATTACTGCTTTTGTCCAAGAGATTAAAAAAGTGGTTATTAAAAAAGCTTGCCCAGTTTAGAACAATACCGAAGCCATTTAAGATTTTTTCTCTTTTCTATTCAGTTTTTTCCCCATTTAAAAAGTTCTCTACAATGTCTATTCTTCATGCCTCAAAAGAACATCAGAATTGTGATTGGAAGAAAAAGCCATTAAGGATGTTCTAAGGCTAACTTCAAAGGAACTTCTATTCAGGTAACTTGCAGATCCTTTGAGAGATAAATCGAAAACAAAGATGAAATGAAAAGATTTCATTATATCATTGCTCATCTCAATTTTTTTTGGCAAGGCAATGGGATTAAGTGGATTGGCCAAGGCCACACAGCCAGGTAACTATTAAGTGTGGGAGGCTGGATTTGAACTTAGGTACTCCTGGCTCCAGGGCCAGTGCTCTATGCACTGTTCAACCTAGCTGCCCTGCTGCTCATCTCAATTTTAACATTTAAATAGCTTGAATTTTGTTCAACACATTCTGAACATTTGCCCTGTGATTGGCCCATTCTGAAAACTGTGTTTTACTTTCTTGCAATAATATTTTCATCTACTTAGTGGTGAGAGGTTCTTCTGATAAACGGATACTCAGGATAATCACCACCTATGATGCTAGGGGGAGCAGGTGCATCAAAATTTGTTTGGTAGTTGTTAACCAATCCAAACCAAGCAGCAAGGCTATGAGTCCACAGATTCTAACTGAAGTTGGAAAAAGGAAAACATTCATTTTAATTTCAGCTTGTGTAAATCACTGGCCTTGGGCCCAAAATGTCAACAGAAAAAAATTTTAGCAAAATTTACTGATATGAAAAGCTTCATTAGGAATTAGGAAAAAGGCAAAAGGAGGACCTGCTCAGAAAACCCAGAGGCTTACTCAGTTACTTATGATTCTATCTAGGCTTCAAGATTGGAAATTCCTAAATTTGATTTCTCTATAATGTGAAAAGCTTGTATAATTCACTTTGCAGAATTACATAAGGCAAAGGTGCAAACTCTCACCAAGTTTGACTTTACACCTTTGTTCTAAAAGATACTACAATTCTGGCCTGCATTTTTAATTCAGTCGAAAAAAATGGATTGAGAGAACTCAATGAAACTATCAGCCTAGAGATGGCTTTGTTTTAAAAGAATTTGATAGAACCAAATGCAGTGGAGACAGTCAAGCAATCTTATGCCACTTGTGAACTACTAGGTATCAATCTAGTTCCTAGAAAGTACGAATTTTAAATAATCTAAATATTATACTATGGAGGCATCATGACATAATAGAGGGGGAGCCAGCCTTGGAATCTAGAAGATGTAGGTTGAAGTCTTGCCTTTGACATATACTGTTTACATGACCCTAGATATGTCACTTAGCCTCTGTCTAACTGTTTCCTCAACTGCAAAATGGGGATATATAATGATTCCTACCTCAAAGGGTTGTGATGAGGAACAGATGAGATAATAGCACTTGACACAGTACCTAGTACATGCTTGGTGCATAATAATAATCATTCCTCTCCTAATCTTCCCATGAGATGCATTGTTCAGATTATAGTCTTAGGGATGACTGAATATCATTCTTTTGTTTTACTGATGAGGAAACAGGCCAGGGAGAAGTAAAATGATTTTCCCAGCCAGGACACACACCAAATAAATGTCTGCAGTGGTATTTGAATCCAGGTTTAGCTAACTCCAAGTGCACCCCTGATTTTTCTCAATTTCTATTCCATGGTTCAAAGGTTTCACAATCTATTTAGACTTTGAAGTAGTCCCTGGGATCATATTACTTTGCCACTAAATCTAGAATCTATTTACTGGGAATAGGCCATCTAGAAATTATGTATTATTCATCATTACTGTATGCTAAATCTAACTAAAGATGGGATTTGGTAAGGTCAGGGGTGAACTAGTCCTGCAAACAATTTCCTTGGCCTCCTTTCTCTGTCACTTCCTCATTCAGTTGCAGTTGGGGGGAGGGGGAAGGAGGGAGTGTTGGCCCCCAGTGCTCTCTGGCCCAGCACCTGCCCATCCCTCTTCTATTATTGTATATAGAAAAATGGACTTTTGACTCTAAACCAATTGTGGAAATAGTCATTGAATTAGACTAGTTTTGCTTATCATCAGTCAGATCAAGGACAAATGGGTCAAAGGTTCATAGATTTCAGCTTGATAGAAGATAAAATGTCTTAATATGTAGAGTTGTTCATAAGTAGAATTGACTGCCTCAGCTATCAGGTAGATGTTACTGGCCATCTTTAAGCGAAGGATGGGTGGTCACTTATTGGCAATGCTGAAGATGGTGTCCTCTGAGATATCCAATTCAAAGTTCAGATGTATCCATTATAGAGATTAAGGACTTAAAATACAATTGCCTGAGAGAGGTAACAATTAAAATGAATTCATAGGAAAGTGTAATTAGTTCTTAAGAATTGAAAATTGTGTTAGTGTGGATGTTCCCTCCATTGGCAAATATCATGACCTCTCAGTAGGGGGTAGTATAAGGTCTGCAAATGTCCCAAGGGCCAAACATTTCATCATTTCTGGTGATGAGCTGACCGCTCCCTAAAAAAGGAACAACACATACTATCCCCAAGTACACAAAGGAATTAAGTTCTAATAAGATGAAATGCAATAGGGAGAGAGATGAGAGAGAGAAGAGAGAGAGATGTAATGTCTTGTACATGGGCTTGAACAAAATCAAATTAGCAAATTCAACATAGGGAACACATGGTTAGGGAGCAATTCATCTTCAAAAGATGGGGTTTAAGTGCACCACAAGCTCATTGTGAGTCAACAGTGTAATATGGCAGCTAATAAAGGAAGTACCATTTTAGACTGCATTAAGGGAGGCCCAGAGTTCAATGCTAGGCAAGTGATATTCCAGCTATACTCTGCCCTGGTCAGATTACATCACAGGAATTGTGTTAAATTCTGGGCCCAGAAAAGACATTGATAATTAAGAGTCTAGTCTAGGCCAACAGAAAAAGTGAAGAGTTTCAAGTTCATGTTGTATAAGGACAAGTCAAAAGAAAAGGGAATATTTGTTAGACTTAAAAAGAGAAGACTTAGAGTCAGCAGGATAATCCTTCAGTAATTTCTGACTCTTCATGATGCCATTGGAGGTTTTCTTGGCAAAGATATCAAAGTGGTTTGTCATGTTCTTCTTTGGATCATTTTACAGCTGAGGAAACTGAAGCAAATAGGGTGAAGTGACTTGCCCAGGGTCACACAACTAGGAAGTGTCGGAGGTCACATTTGGACAAGAGGTTCAAAATTCTCAGCACTGTGCCACACGGCTGCCCCTGCATTAATTAAACACTTACTATGTACAAAGCACTGTGTTTGACTTTGGCATTGAAATGGGAAACATTTTGTTTGTAGAGTTAAAAGCTGCATTTTGTTATACCAAGTCAATCGCTTTGGTTGTATATTTTTAAATTGACAAATAACAGACAAAGCAGGCTCTTATGCTCACTAGGCTCTTAAATGCCTTAATGATAGATTAGTGAGTCTGTTATTTTTTATAAAATCATATGGGAAAGACTTCTTATTCCTTTTTTATAACAGAGAGTGAAATAGTTTATTCCTTTTTTCTATTTTTGCAAGGCAATGGTGTAGAAACAGATTATTCCTAAAATGATTTTATAAACAATAAATATGGGTTGTTAACCTTTGGCTTCTTACTCACTTTTAGTAGTAGTAGTAGTAGTAGTAGTAGTAGTAGTAGTAGTAGTAGTAGTAGTAGTAGTAGTAGTAGTAGTAGTAGTAGTAGTAATGATAGTCAGGGGCAGCTAAGTGGCACAGTGGATAGAGCATTGGCCCTGGATTCAGGAGTACCTGAGTTCAAATCCGGCCTCAGACAATTAATAATTACCTAGCTGTGTGGCCTTGGGCAAGTCACTTAGCCCCATTTGCCTTACAAAAAAAAACATTTAAAAAATAAAAAAATAATAATGATAGTCAGCAATTATATAGTATTTTAAATTTGCAAAACATTTTACAAGAATCAACTAGGTATTATATCAGATAGAGAACTGGCTCTGGAGTTAGGAAGGTCTGAATTCAAATTCAGCCTTGCACATTTACTAGCTGTATGACTCTGGACAAGTCAGTAAACCTCTATTTCAGCTTTTTCATCTGTAAAACAGAATAACACATGACTCACAGCATTAAAATGATAAAATGAGATAATATTTATAAAGTACTTTTCAAACTTCAACTATTATTATTACTATTATCAACATCATCTTATTTTATTCTTCTACCAACCCTTTGTTACTATCAAACTCATTTTGTAAATGGTGAAGCTGAGGCTGAGATAGGTTAAGTGATTTGCCCAAGGCCACAAAGCTAGTAATTGTCTAAGGCAAGATTTGAACTCAGGTCTTCCTGACTCCAAGTTCAACACTATCCAATGTATTACTTCATTTTAATAGTGTAATAATGAAAATATTACTATTTTCAATAATAGCATTAAACATAATCTTTTCCATACTTCCATAATCTTCTTTTGTTTGAGATATCTTAAAAAATAATTACCCAAGTAGCTTTAGCACAGATTTTTATGTACATATTTGCCAAATCCAGCTTTTCTTATTAATTTAACATTAGATTCTGAGTAGCTCCAACCCAATTTCAATGGTAAAAAATTACTTAGCACAATATGGGCATGCAGTTGGCACATAATAAATGAATATGGCCTATTGGCTAAAGAATCCTGATCACTAGAAATGCCAGCTCATCTATTTCATTTCTTGTAGGTTTCTTAGCCTTTTTTCACCTACAAGTACCCATGGGAATGTTTGGATTTCCTGGGTTTCACATCAAGCTGTCCTCTGACTCAATTGGTTTTTGCTGGTCTGTGAGATGCTGCTGCTCATAATTTTCCACTGTCTTCTTTCTCAGTGAGAGAAAGGACTTTGTGCCTTGATTTACCATCATTGTAGTTAACATCACACCAAAATGATTTTTTCACTTTACAAAAATTTGGTTTTAATGTATGTTTTTTTGCATGTGTTACTTGCCTTGAGAGAATGTAAACTCCTTGAGGGCAAATATTATTTTCAGTTTTTGTATGTATATCCTCAGCAGTTGACACAGAACATATATAGCCCATGGGAGGGCTTGTTAAATTCATGCAAAAATGAATGATGAGGGGGCAGCTAGGTGGCGCATTGGATAGAGCACTGGCCCTGGAGTCAGGAGTACCTGAGTTCAAATCCAGCCTCAGACACTTAATAATTACCTAGCTGTGTGGCCTTGGGCAAGCCACTTATCCCCATTGCCTAGCAAAAACTAAAAAAAAATGAGTGATGGGATAAATAAATACTTTTAAATGAGCATACACTCTCAACTGTTGTTACCATGGCTACCATGTCTCTTCTCTAAAAATAATAATAGAGTTCACTTTTACTTATTTCACATTTTGGGGGGGGGATTGGCAACTTGTTTAACAATTGCAACTGCTTTCATTGCTCACAGCACCTTCTCATCTTTATTCTTTCCTTTAATTTCATTTTGGTTTTGCCCTTTGTATTAAGCAGGCCATGATTTGACTCTATACAAATAGCTTATGCTGACATGACTTCTTTTCTGGTGTAGGATATAAGTATGTATGAATTTTTTCAAGTTGTTTGGTGTTTTTATGTTGTTTATGCAAAGGAAGTGAGCCCAGAGAGAGTGAGAAATAAAAGATGAATAGCTTACATGTTAAATGGATCCCCAGGCAGTAAAAAAGCAAGGTCCCAAGGTCCTCAGAACATTTCTCAGACTCTCATAGAAGATTTAAGAAAGCACATGACCAAGAGTTGCCCAGAATGAGAAAGAGCAAATGGGCTGTGGTCTGCACACCCAAATTGATGAGATCAAATATCCATAGAATGATCAAAGCTTATGCTTGGTACTTACTAATTCTTTTCTAGACAAAAAAAGATTCATACTAGACACATGTGGAACTTGAAAATATCCTATAAACCTTTGGTTTTTTACATTTTTGGATCTAAAATCTTATCTCCTAACATATGTTTTATTTTCTTTGTTGCCCACTTTTGCACTTAAGTTACCCAATGATCAATGTAGACATTGATTTCATTCATAGGACCTTATCTATTTTGTCATGAAATTCCTCTACTTTCTTACACTCTGCAACAGACATTGTCATATATGCTGCATTTAAGATCACATTGGTCTATTTGTATGTATCCACCATGAAAGTGGTGGCTGGTGAATTAGCACAGTTCTGCCCTCACTCAAATCCAATTCATGTGTTTGTCATGGCATCATCTCCCTAATGTCATGGTCTTCTTTGAGAAGAAAGGACAAACGTCATCATCCACCATGAGGACTGGGAGGCAAGATGACTATTACATGAAAATGTGCTTCTTATTGCCTTTGAGCGATGAAAGCACAAGTTCATTGACTCCCTGAGAAGACTTTCTGATCAGTGCTTGTATTTCCTTTTAGCTTTACATCTTCTGATTTCATGTATGCCAAAGGTATAGGGCATGTGGTTCAGATCCTCTAATAGTAAATCAAATCATTAATTACTAGAGAAAGATCTCACCTAGAGTGCCAAGAGTTAAATGAGTTTATATAGACAACATTAAAAACCTTTTTGTTTTAAGCATTCTCTACCTCCTTTGCTACCATCTGCCATTGTGTCTGCAGAAGTAGAAAAGGGCAGCATTTAATAATGGGATGCTTTATATTTTAATCAATTTCAAGAGTTGTCTCAGTCAAAAAAAATTACCATGTTGTAGACAATCTGCTGCTAACAAGCTTCTCTGTAATTTGGTTGGCTGGATTTCAGAATTTAGTACAGTCCATCACTGAACCCGGACTCAAAGCTATTCTAGTTTAGTAGAAAATGCTAGAGTTTTTTTGTCATTGTCTTTGCATCTTCTGTAGGTAGCCAAGAGCACATAGGAAGCTCTTGATAAAAGTTGGTTAATTGATTAGTCCTGCTCTGCTAGTTTGGCTTTCATGAATTCAGGATTAATGTCATACCATGATACGGCATGATAAGTTGGATTTTTGTGTGGGGAAAAATAAGATGACCAATATTAAAAATGTTACTAACAAAAATCTCTATCTTTAGAAATACTTGCCACAGGATAGATGAAATTAAACAATCAGACTCACCCCCCAAGCCTCAAATGTAGACAAAGCCTAATAGGATGTATATGTTAGCAAGGGAACACTGTTGTCGTAAACCAAACATGATACACTGCTGTCAAAAAACAAACATGATCCAAATATTTAAAGCTCATGAAAGAAGTCTCCCATTATAAATGGTACCAGTCCACTCTTGCCTAACACTGTGTCTGTTTCTGAAATGATATATAACATAGAAAAGTTAGAATTCAGAAATAAGTAAACAGATAGTTTGAGAGAGACAAATTAAAACTTACAAGGAAAGGGGTTTAGGATTATTTGGTTTGGAAAAGAGAACATCAAGGAACAATTTGCAGCTCCTTCAAAAAAATGTAGTTACAAAAGGCCATAACAAGTAACCATCAGTTTAAAAACCACTGAGGAGGAATTTTCTGAGAGTGAAGGTTCAACATTGGAATGAATCCCCAAAGGGTGTCATTGACTCTTTTCTGGGAAGAACTATAAAATCATATAGAGATTGTTTAAACTCTTATTAGAAGCCGTAGACCTGCTCAAAGGCAAGGAGATGGTTCTTTCTTTTTGATTTGGATTCCTGCTCAGGGCTGAGTCAGTGAAAAAGTCAAGTTAAAAACAATGACATGGTTATTGCCTGTGGGTGGAGAGAAATACATCCTCTGATATCATTAGTCACTTTTAATATAAAGTTCAAACACAATATATTACAAAGATATCCCACACAGGCTCCAGATAAGATTCTCATAACTGCCTTATGTTCTCATATGAGGGAACAAGATTTTGAGAGATGAGAGGAAAAAGGAGACTTTTGTTCCTTTGGGAGTGAAGACAAATGAATAAGCATATAAATGTGTGCAATTCTGCTATCATTCTAAGTTTCACACAACCTGAGAAAATGGAAGTACAAACTTGTAAATGGTCACTCACCTTAGGCTATTTAAGAGAAGCTACAACAAAACAGAGAATTTGATTTTGCATCCACTAAGTATGTATCCTCAGATTGTGACTGGAATACTTCCTTGTAATCCTTTAACCTGGCTTTTAAGGCTTTCCCTAAACTGCTCCTCATCTCAGTTTGATCCTGTCTATGATCCACCAATACTGTGGAATTCAGTCAAGCTAGTTAACTACTCCTCATCCATTTCCCCTAGAATTAGACTATGAGAGCAGGAAGGAACCTTAGAGGTATCAAATTCCCTACTTGCAAGAGTCCTAGAACTAAATCCAAATGGCATGGGAGGAGGGGGTAAATATAATAAATAAAAAATGCAATGAAGCAGAAATAATGTTAATTTGTGATTTTCTAAGCCAATATGGTGCCATTAAAAATCCATTTCTATTTGAACTGGCAACAGTACTCTAATTTAACCTCTTTATTTTACTGATGATAAAACCAAATCAGAGTAGTTAAATGACTTGCCCAAGGTCACTCTGATAGGTAGGAGTTAAGTCAAGGTACTTTAACTTTCAATCTAATGCCTTTTCTACTATCCCAGGTTCTCCTTCCCCAAACATTCCCTATTTTTTTCTGCTGAATTCATGCTTGAAGGCCCAAATAAAATGCCTTACCTGCCTGCTTCAGCCCTTAATTATCACTTTGTGCTTATCTCATTTTGAATTTTGCATTATAATTAGGAATCTCTGTTATATCCCTTCTATTGTATTTTAAACTCCTTGAGAGTAGGGACTATGTCCTAGGGATATCTGCATCTCTCCCTCTTCCTCTCTCTCTCCCTCTGCTCTCTTTTTCTTTCACACACTCACACATACACTTGCTTTTCTACAATAAATCAGAATTCGCAACTTAAACTCATTTGGCATAAAATATTTTCACATGTGTTCCTGCCTCTGTGTTGTTGTTTTTGTTTTTGTTTTTTTGCTCCAGAAGCCAGGAATCCAAACATCTACCTCCTTTTTGCATTACTAATTTTTTTTAAAATTCCAGCTCAAATGCCAACTCTTTGTTAACTAGTTCAATCATTCTGGAGAACAATTTGACCTGGATTCAGAGAGGCTATAAAACTGTTCATACCTTTTGATCCAGTAATATCACTCTAGGGTTCCATTCCAAAGAGATAAAAAAAAAAGGAAGGAAAAGAAAAGAAAAGAAATCTATATATGCAAAACTATTTCTAACAGTTCTTTTTGTGGTGGCAAAGAATTGTAAAAGGAGGAGATGCCCATCAATTGGGGAATGGCTGAACAAATTGTTGTATGTAATTGTGATGGGATATTATTGTGTTGTAAGAAATGATGAGGGGGAGTATTTCAGAAAAACCTGGGAAGACCTATATGAATTGATGTTGAGTAAATGAGCAGAACCAGGAGAGCCCTATGCACAGTAACTGCAATATTGTAATGATGATTGACTGTGGATGTCTTAGCTACTCTGATCAATATAATAATCCAAGACAATTCCAAAGAACTCATATTGAAAAATGTTATTAACCTTCAGAGAGAGAACTGATGAATTCTGAGAGCAAACCAAAAAATAAATATTTCACTTTCTTTATTTTTCCTGCTTTTTGGCAATATGGCTTATATGGAAATATTTTTTGCATGATTTCCCATATGAAATTGACATCATACTGCCTGCCTTCTCATATTGGTGGGAGAAGGGTGTGTAGCAGAGAGAGAATTTGGAAGTCCAAAATAATTTTTTAAAAATCTTATTAAACATTTTTAAAAAGGAAAACATTTTTAAAACTCTTAATAAACATTTTTAAAAAGGAAAAGCAAAAACAAATGGCAATTCCTCCAGGAAGCCTTTCCTAATCCCTCAGGCACAGAAATTGTTTCTTTTTTAGATCTCACCTAGCATTTCACATGAACAGCTCTTATATACTTCTCCTGTTATTTCTTGTATTATGGCTACGAGCCTCCCTGCATTAGGTCTAAGGCTGTATAATATTTCATCTTTGCATATCCCTCAGGGGATATGCAAGGACCTCACACAGTGTACTGTACATATTATACTCCTTGAGGGCAGGGACTGTTTAATTTTTTTTTTATATCTCCAGAGTTTGGCACATAGTAGGCATTTAACACATGTTAATTGAGCTATCCAATTGAACAGACAATAAATTTCTCCATGTTTCTCTTATCTTTTTTTTCCTTTTATATTCTAGTTAGCTGCATTTAGGATTGGAGAACCTGCAAGAATAAAAGTATCACTTTTTCTTGAGCAATTGTGATTAAAATAAAATTTTTTAATCAAACTTTGACTTCTGAATTCAATCAGAAAATACCATTTCTTCTTTGATCTAGGTCACTCTGTCCTATGAAGAGGAAATTGTCCAGGTGCAGACAATGGGGCTCAAAATACTGGCTACTTGTATTGGATGCATTGCCTTCAGATTTCAGTCAGGTAGCGTCTCTAAAGACTCGAAACACATATGAGCTAAGGAAGTCTAACAGACTAGCATTCCAAAGATGGATAGGATTTCTTTAAGTAGAGAAGAGGGAATCACAAGGAATAATCCCAGATACTCAAGAATTAGAAGGGTTATCACACATGATCAAATTCAATAAATGCCTTTGAAAGAATCCCTCAAACAGCTCCAACAAAGTGGTCAACCAGTCTCAGTTTCATAGGGTACCCATTGCCTTGCAATATTGCCCATTCCTTTACAGGAAAAATCTAATATTTAGCAAGTTTTGCTTCCCACCAAGTCCAAATTTGACTCTCTGTCCACCCTTGCTCCTTGTTCTACTTTCTAAGGTAAAGAAGACCAGTCTAACCCCATCTTCCACATACCCCACCATGTAGCGAATAGAAAGTTAGTCTCTGAATCAAGAAGACTGGGGTTCAGGTCCTGACTGACACACACTGGCTGTTTGACCCTGGACAAGTCATTTTACTGTGAGGCTCTTCATTGTGTTACCAGGTAGAGGTGTTCTCTATAACAAAGAAATCATAGTCCCTATCCCTATTGCAGAAATGGAATAGAAAGGACTTTGAAACTTTGAAACAAGGGGAGGACAGAATCAAAAATGACCCCTGACTTATGAGCATAGGGAACTAGGAAACCAGAGGCATCATAATCAACAGGAAGATTAGCAAAGGGAAATTTTTGAGGAAAGATGTGTTCATTTTGGACATGTCAAGTTGCAAGCAAGACATTCAGATGGGACAACCAATTGATAAAGGGGACTGGGAGTATACATGCAGTAGTCCCACAGAGATGATAGTTGAAGCAGTCAGAGAACTTGAGTTCACCAGGGGAAAGGATGCAGGAAAGTGGAGAGGACATATGAAAGAGCCCTGAGAAATGCTTCCATTAAGTAAAAAGGAGAAAGCATTTAAGGGAAGGAGTCCAAGAAGGAGCAGGAAGAGAGACAGGTAGAATACCATGAGAATGTAATGTCATGGAAACCAAGAGAAGAGAACTTATGGAGGAGTTAAGTGTCAAATGCTTCAGAGAGGTCAAGTCATATAAAATAATCAGGGTATAAAATAATGTCAACCAGAATCAGGGTTTCTTAATCATTTTTGGTTTTCTTGACCCTTTGGCAGTCTGGAGAACTTCTTAGAAAACTGTTTTAAAATATATAAAGTAAGGGGTAGCTAGCTGATGCAATGGATAGAGTACCAATCCTGGAGTCAGGAGGACTCGAATTCAAATCCAACCTCCGACACTTATTGGCTTTGTGATCCAGGGCTAGTCATTTTACTCAATTGTCTGCCCACAAAATTATTAAATAAGATACATAAGATTACAAGGGATGTCAAATGTATGGAAACAAAGTAATCAAAATGTTTTTAAAAATAATTTCACAGATTCCAAGTTGAGCCCCTGAAAAACAATAATGTCTTTGTTCAATTATTAAAAATTTCGAAAAATATTTTTATCTTTAGAGTTTCTTAAGACCACGTCATCTTTCCACCCACAAATGAAGCCTCTATTTTTTTTTCAGTTCTGGGGAATGCTATGTTATATCTATCATCTCTCTCCATTCTCCTTTTAGTTACTGGGAATAACTGACTTTCACTAGATGGCAGCATTAGATTATGAATATTAAAAAAAAGTTTTCCCAACTACTTTTTTGTAACTTGTAATAGCAATATTAGTGCACTTTCCTCCTAGGCATATTTCACAATTATTTTTCATAGCATATACATGAGAATGTTTGATTTAGTTTTAAATTTCACCCAATTGCTCTTTCCCGCCCCCCCAGACTAGTGAGTTAGACTTTCCATGTTTCAATTTTCTTATTTTTAATTTTTAAACCCTCTATTTCAGCCTCCTTATCTTTAACAGATTTCTCTGGAACTGTTCACGCATTAAAGTTGTACTTCGCAGAGTGTCACGACTTTTCTAGATGCATGGCAATTTCTAGTTGCTAATTCATGGGCCAGAGAACACATTTGGTTAACTTACAGAAGGAGGGAGATGAGAGAAAAGAGAAGCAATCCACACATTGTATAATGATGCTTCCAAATTTGAACAAAAGGACCATTTGTTGTAATGGGTGAGTCCATTTCATGAGCTAATCTAGGAGTTCTGTCAAATACAAGTCAAATCAACAGGATGAATTTTGTTTAAAATATGTATACATGGGGTGGCTAGGTGGTGCAGTGGATAGAGCACCATCCCTGGAGTTGAGAATAACTGAGTTCCAACAGGACCTCAGTCAACTTGATAATTATCTAGCTCTGTGGCCTTGGGCAAGCCACTTAACCCTATTTGCCTTGCAAAAACCTAAAAAAATGTAAAATGTGTATACACAAAAGGAAGCTAGGTGGCCCAGTGGATCTCAGTCCTGGGGCCAGGAGGATTTGAGTTCAGCCTCAAACACTTAGATGTATGATCTTGGGTAAGTAAATAAATCCCGATTGCCTTATAAAAATAAATCCTGGCAGGGTTTGGGAAAATCAACCACTTCTACAATCTCTGGAAGTCTAAATTCCCTTTGAAACACAGGAATCCCAAAAAGAAAAAGTAAACTGGTCCAGAGAAAATAAGCTTCTCTGAAGTAACTTCAAAGAAAAATCAAAACAAAATCAGGGAAAAGTCTGCTCACTGACAAGGGGTGAGTCATTCAGAAGGCAAATACAAAAACTACATAGGTCATCCTGAAGGTGAGGGAGATGTGGACATTCTATTCAATCTACTAGCCATTTTGGTCAGAGGTACTAAACAGAGTGAGTTATTGAGGTGGTAGCAGTTTACTGACATATCCTTTATTTCATCATCTATGGTACTTTTTTACTTTTTGTTTTTTTAGGGTTTTTTTGCAAGACAAATGGGGTTAAGTGACTTGCTCAAGGCCACACAACTAGGCAATTATTAAGTGTCTGAGGCTGTATTTGAACTGAGGTCCTCACTCCAGGGCTGCTGATCTATCTACCATGCCACCAGGCTGTCCCAGGGATTGCAACGACTTTTTTTTTTAGGCAATGGGTTTTAAGGGAATTGCCCAAGGCCACAGAGCTAGGCAATTATTAAGAGTCTGAGGTCGGATTTGAATTCAGGTACTCCTGACTCCAGGGCTGGTGTCTATCCACTGCACCACCTAGCTGCCCCTCCAGTACTTTTTTTTAAAAAAAACTCAGTTTTACAAGTATAGGATGGAAAAGCATAAATGAAATAGCAGCTAGCTTGAAAAAGATCTGAGGGTTTCAGTGGATGACAAACTTAAGATGTGACAGCCAAGGAAATTGAAGCAATCTTGGACTTCCGTATTGGGATATAGCTTCCAGAAATAGGGAGGTGAGGACTCTGGGGGCCACTTAGGGTATTTGTACATCTGGGAAGCATTTAAAAAGGAAGTGGAAAAGCTGGATGTTGTCCAGAGTGAAGACTCTTCAGTCCATATTATGTGGGGATTGGTCAAAAGAACTGGAGATGTTTAACCTGGAGAAGAAATGACTCAGTGGGCCATAATAGCAGGATTGGAGGATATGAAGGACTGTCATGTGGAGGAGAGATTAGAGCTGTACTGTTTGGTAAATTAAGGCTTGAGGTTAAAAACAATCCCACTCTCCTTCCCTCTCTTTCCCGCTCCCCCTTGTCCCTTCCCCCTTCTGTCTCTCTAGGTCTCTCTGTCTCTGTCTCTTTTCTCCCCGGGAAGTTCTCAGGCGCTGCTGTCCATCACTGCCAGCCTCTCCCTCCCTTCATTCATTCATTCTCAGGGCAGCCCAGCCTCTGACCTTGCCCCCCCCCAGCCCCAGGCACTCAGTAGCTAGCAGGGAGCCCTGCAGCCGGTCCACCAGACCCCCCCCCCCCCCCCCGCCCCGGTCCAACACTTATCCGGCCCCTAGAGCTGTGGATCTGCGGGGTGAGAGTGAAGACTGAACAACAAAGAAACAA
Source organism: Macrotis lagotis (assembly GCF_037893015.1). Classification (NCBI taxonomy): domain Eukaryota; kingdom Metazoa; phylum Chordata; class Mammalia; order Peramelemorphia; family Peramelidae; genus Macrotis; species Macrotis lagotis. The sequence goes on from NC_133666.1 coordinate 56,206,096, forward strand.
CTCCCGCCCTCCCTGTGGGATGCAGGCCTGAGGGATGGCGGGTGACATGACAGGAGCTCCCCTTGGTCCTGACCTGGCAGGTGCTCCGCTACCCACCCCGAGGGCAGAGGGGGCCTGGCACCCTGGCACTGCCACTACCGGCCTAGAGGAGCTGCCACTCTTCCAGCAGCCAAAATGGAAGTCAAGGATCTGATTATGACTTGTGAAAATAAGATGCAGACTGGCCCCATCTACCCCGAGCTGTGAAACGGCTTAGCCTTCTCTCCTCCCTGGATCGCCCAGCTAAAATGGAATCCAAGGATGAGCCCAGAAACTTTAAGGCTCAGAAAGAGCCAGTGATGGAAACCTTTCTCTGTTCTGGAGCTGTATATCATTTTCAACCTCCAGCTAGAAATGCCCACATTTTCCCTTCCCAGAAGCCACTTCCCTACCCAGAAGTACTACTCTTATGTCCAGGTGACCAAAAAATCTGAAGATAAGAACCTGGACAACTTATCAGAGATTCTGAGTGCCCATCCAGAACTATGTCCCTGAAAACTAACTTCTGTACCTCACACTTACCTGACACTTCAGCTCTACTTCCAACCCCAATCCAGGCTCTAATCCCTTGCTGGCCTCCTGTCAGCTCGATTACTTTGGATAAATCACTCCCACTGGGGGGTCCTCCATTGTCTTCTCTTTCAAATCAAGATCTTTTATGCAGTCCTCTCTGTGGTCCCTTACTCACCCCTTTCTATCTGAAGTTTGATAATAAAGAGTGATTACTTTTAAAACAATCCCAACAATTTCCTGACAGCTACAGCTATCCCTGCCATCAACTGGGGAATGAATGAATAAATTCGAGTATATGGATGTGATGGAATACAATAGTAATGTAAGAAATGATGAAAGGGAAAGTTTCGGAAAAACCTGAGAAGACAAAAAGCTGATGCAAAGTGAAGTGAGCAGAAGTAAGAGAACAATGGACATAGGAACAGTAATATAATGATAATCAGCTATGAATTGCTACTCTGATCAATGTAGTGAGCCACTATTACAGTCATGATAAAAAAAAAAAGCTACCTACTTCCAGAGAGGGAATTGATAGGGCTCTAAGTGCAGACTGAATCATTTTTCCCTCTTTCTTTGCTTTTATTGCTTTTCTTGGTAATGTGGTTAATGTGAAAATAAGCTTTACATGACTTCTTATGGATAATAGCTATCATATTTCTTTTCTTCTCATTGAATGGGGAAGAGAAAGAATTTGGAATTGAAAATAAAAATTCAAAAAAACCCTCAAAATTAAACACACACACACACACACACACACACACACACACACAAACACACACAGCTATTCCAAAGAACAATGAGTTGTTTTGGGAGGGGGAGAAACCTCCTTCACTAGAGGTCTTCCAGAAGAAGCTAGGAGTTCACTTGTTGGATATGGAGCCATAGAATCTAAGTTCATATTCTGGTTCTTACCACTTACTGTCTGGGAGAGCTTAGACAAGTAATCTAACTTCTCTGGGCAGCAGATATCTCATCTGTAAGTGAGGGGCTTGGACTCGATCAGTGATCAAATAGAAAATGAGACCATGGGGCAGCTAGGTGGTACAGTGGATAGAGCACTGGCCCTGGAGTCAGGAGTACCTGAGTTCAAATCTGACCTCAGACACTTAATAAGTACCTAGCTGTGTGGCCTTGGGTAAGTCACTTAACCCCATTTACCTTGCAAAAACTTAAAAAAAAATGAGACCACTAAACCATAAATAAGGACATCTGTAGGCCATAGATTGACTTAGTGTTAGAATGTAATGTTATCTATACATTATTATATTTTTATTTATCTTATTAAACATTTCACAATTACATTTTAGTCTGGTTCAACCAAGTTGGAGAGTGGTAGAGATCCCAGGCAGATGTCTGAGCTTGATGCCTTTGGTTTAGAACAGTGGTATAAATCTCCAGGGCCCACAAACATAATAAAGACCCCTGTAGGCCACAGATAGACTTAGTCAAAAGTGTAATGTTATCTCAATTTCAACGTATTTTATTTTTATTTTGCTCAGTGTTGTCCACTTACATTTTGATTCAGCATAGATAAACTCAGGAGTGTTGGGGGGGGCATAATGTCTACCCACTCATGTATTTGATATCTCTGGTCTACATGAACTCTGAGGTCCCTTCCAGCTCTAGATCTGTGAGCCTATGACCTAAGACGGGCAATGAATGGAGAGACAGCAGCTTAACTGCAAAACATCTGGGTGTTTCAGTGGCCTGTAGTTTCAGCATGAATGACTAGTGCAATACAGTCTCCAAAAAGGTCTGTCTCATCTTACTTTTCATTTTCAGAAGGGTATTGGACATGTCACACTGTGTACCTGTTGTCACTCTGCTCCTGATCAGTGGAAGACAGTGTTTGTGATGAGCAAGAAGGTCATGAGATGCACAAGTCTTCAGGACTAGGTGACCATTGTTCTTGCTGTTTCCAAATCCATTCCTCCAAAGACTCCCTGCCATGTCTGGTAATCTGAGCCTACTCCAGCATTAAAGTCACCCAGTATTATAAGCCTGTCCTCTTTTTTGGTACATTGGTGATAAGGGTCTCAAATCTTCATAAAATTTTTCTTTGATTTCATCAATGTTCATCATGGTGGAAGCATAGGCACTGATGATGGTGACTTGGTGTTTTCCTTCAAGTGGCAATCTCATTGCCATGAACCTGTTATTCACTCCTTTGGTAGGCATTCAAGAATGTTGACTAGATTAGTTTTGATTGCAAAACCTACCCCAGCTTCTCAAGTTCCCCTTCACTGTGGCCACTCCAGAAAAATCCTGCATCCAGGTCTAACTTCAGTAAACTGTTTCAGTCTTGTTTCACTCAGGGCTGCTATTTTGGATGTGATACCTGCTGAGTTCTCTGGCAACAAGAGTTTTTCACCTTTCAGGTCTATTGGATCTTTTGTTGTCTATGAGTAGGTGCACATTCCATGCACCGATGGTGAGTGGAACCTTATTTGAAGAAGATTTGGTGCATTTTTTTGTTTCAACCACAAGGTGGGATCCCTGCCTGATGCAGTAATCAAGCTAGGGTTGGGTAAGCAGACAATATTTAGGGCACCTTTTCCAGCCCCTTCCTTACAACAGGCTGCTCAGACCCCCAGGGGTTTTCCGAATCCCACTGCTGCTTTCAGTAAGGGAACAACCCTATGGCCTGGACCACCTGTGGGCAGGATTGTGATTGCAACTCCCAGTGTATCTGCACCTGCTTCTTTGTCATTTGCCTGTGGCCACAGGACTTTGAGATAGGAATGGTACAATGGTATGGGTGATGTCTTTTGATTTGTGCTAAAATTGGATTTGAGGCAGAGTTGCATGAAGTCATCAATTTCACTCTTTCAATCATCATGGTCCAGTGATGAGTCAGAGTCAAGTCTAGTTGCCATGGATGACCTTGGCTTCTTCAATTCCCAACCAAGTTCTAAGGCTCCACAGCACCTGCTTCAGGTGCCTCAATGAATGGCCCTTGAAACAAAGGGTTCTCATGCACCCATTCCAACAGAGGTAGACATGCTTGGGGTAGACATCCCTCCAAACTTACCTATAGGTTTGAAACCCACCCCCCTCCATTATCCTCAAACTGGTTTAGCCCATCTGCTGAAATGGTTTACTGGGGTGTGGCAGCTATACAAACTCCAGCTTCTTGGAGCCCCAAGTGAGAGTTAGGTGGTTCAGGTGGACATCAAAGGTGGAAAGCATCCTGAAAAGCACCCTGCAGCCCTCACACTGGACAGGTTAGTCTGCTTTAAACACACCCTATACCCCACAGGGCAGGAACCGAAAGAGTGAAGGACCTCAGCTCCTGCTCTGAGGACTGTCTTAAGAAAATGGGTAATGAGAGTGAAGACAAGGGTGGAAGAACTACACTAGGGAGTCAGAAATATGAATCATGCAGAATTTCCTAACCAAAAGGACTTCTTTATCCAAAGGCTTCTTCACCTTTTCGGTGCTATTAACTGTCCCTTATTCCATTGGCAATCCCATGAGGCAACTGGATTCCAACTCATTATTGTGATTTTAAATGCATAAAACATACAAATGATTACAAAGAATTCGATTATACTGAAATCCCATTACAAAAAAATTTTTTTAAAGTTCACAGAAACAAGGTTAAGGACCTCTGCTTCATGCAGATTTCGGTTCTAGCTACAAGCACAAGGTAAATGTTTTGGCTGGCTTGACCAATTGAGGTAGTCAAATAACTGATTTGATTTTAAAATGACTGACTAGCTTTTAGTCTCGACAGGATCCAGTAGTGAAATATTTTGTGCATAAGGACAAAATCCTGGAATTCCCCTTAGACTTAGGCCCTCATGATAATATCTAAAATTAAGACCTATATGTAGTTAAACCTATGAAATTTTTAAGATCTACCTACATGGTTGCCCTCCCTGTTTTACTGGAGAATAAAATTAAAATAATTGCCAAGATTTTTTAAAAACCTATCATGACAATAATTATATTAACGGCTGTGGACTCTGAGTTAATAAAGAGCAGATTGCTAAGACTTCCCAGTGCCTCCTCCCCTAAGAATTCAACCTCATCTTGATGGTTACAGAACATTTATTTTAAACTATAGTGATCACTCATAATTTACAGTATAGAAATAGTAAGATTTAATAATTATTTATTACTGGTTAATTATTCTCCATAGCATATAGACTGACACTGGAAATTGGAATATCATGGGATCTAAGGATATGAAATCTATTTCCCTTCTTTGGTTAAATGGCAGCGAGAGCTAGCACATTTTACATCATTAAAATGTCCATTTTTATGACCCAGCTATTTTCACCAAGTACAAATTTGTTAGCCACTTTTTTTTCTTATATTAATCAAAGTAACCCAACCAGAGGGGCTCAGAAGACAAACAAATATTCCATGTGTGTCTTCAAGAAAGAAATGTTTCCCTAAGTCATCTTGATAGATAAAAATTCTTTCTGAGGTCAAATATACTTAAAACACTTTGGAAATTCATTACCCAACGTATGGGGGCGGGGTGCTGTTCAACCCTCAAGTTAATAAACAGCATTGGATATCCTGTTCCTTGCTCCCTTCTAACACTGTACCACCAAACCCACTAGCCTGTTTTTGAGTTTCTAAACCACAAAGCAGTTGCTTGTACTTTGTTTAGCAAAGTTATATTTACACCTAGAAATCAAGACTGAAAAATCTAAGATATCTTCACTGGTAATCATGAATATTGCCAAATGGGTGCAATTGTGGTACACTTCTCAATTGGGTACCACTGTGTCCAACTCTATTTGCCTGTAGCAGAAGAGCCCAGGTAGTGGCAATATTTTCTCTTTCTTGCTCTCTTGCTCCTTCCATTTTGCTTTTTGTTGGCTATTTCTAAACTCAAGGAGGAGATTAAATACGGTAGGGTGGAGATTCTCCAAGAGTAGCAGCAGGTTTGGAAATTGGAAGACTTAAACTGATAGAGTTTGGGTCTGGTTGTAGATCTTAACTGTATATATAATTGAGGCTGCCAATCAGTTTGATAGAAAAGGAAAAATTTAAATATATTCAGATGGTTATTTTGAAACCCACCAATTAATAACCAGTGGTTTGATTTCATTTGTTCCAAAGCAGACTATGATATAGTGGTTGGTACAGAATTGGGTGAAAAAAAGAGTTCAAATCACTTGAGGATGGCAAAGAAATAGTCACTGCTGTCATCAGGATGTGGGCGTACTTCAAATTGGCAATGAAGGAAAGTGAGAATGTTTAAAACTTAAAACCAACTTTAATTTAAAAGATAAAGAGATACCATTCTAGAAGCTCTGTGCACTCAAGAAGTGAAATCAATGTTAAAATTCCATAATGATATAAAATGGTATTTCAAATAGCCATCAATTTAGAAAAACAATGGCCACTAAAATTGCATTCAATACATAATTTTAAATCACTGCTTTTTTTAAAATCAATTAAAATTTTTAAATATGACAGTATTCCTAACCCTAGGGAATCCATAAAATGATTTCTTTTTTATGTATGTGTGCAGTTTTTGATACCCTACCAAATCCACAGCTGTTTGTTCTTTTGAAAAATATCACTAGCCAACATTTGTGCTAATGCTTCACGGAGTTTGGGCCTACCTTTCACTTCACTTAGGGGATTTTCTATGACTAAAATATTATATTTATGTATATATATATATATATACATATGAATGTGATTCCCTCAGAATTTATGAGACTTTCTATGATCAATAAAATTTATACATGCATACATATATACATATGTACATATATACATGTATACATGTGTGTGTATGTATGTGTATATATATATATATATATATATATATATATATATATATATATAAACTGCTAACCTGGTGGTAAGTCTCTCTGAGGCACCCCAGATGACATATATAGAGTCTGTTATATCACTAGGCCCATCATTGAAACCTTTTCATCCTTATTGTACCATCCTGAGTTGCACTCCATGGACATAATCTTTGAGCATCAAAGGTTAATTGGTAACATGCATCTGGTGAAGGAACAGATTCAATACAATATAATCCAACCAGAATTTATTGAGCATCATTTAGTCCAATCCATTACCTGAAGAAAACTCTTCACTACAATTCTGTGACAAGTGGTCAAGACCTCCACTAAGGTGGAATCCACCCTCTCTACTTTAAGAACAGTTCACATGGTCAGGAGGTTTTCCTGACATCAAGTCTAAAGGTGTCTTCCTCGCCCCCCCCCCCCATGCTTTTAGCTGTGTGCTCCAAGATAAAGAAAACCAAATGTAATTCCTTTTTCAATATTTTTTTAAAGTAATTTTCCACGAGGTGTCTAGGTGGTGCAGTGGATGGAGCACCGGCCCTGGAGTTCACATCCGGCCTCAGACACTTAATAATTACCTAGCTGTGTGGCCTTGGACAAGCCACTTAACTCCATTGCCTTGCAAAAAAACTAACAAAAAGAAGTCATTTTCCTTGCCCTGAAGACAGTCATCATGTTCCCAGCTTTCTCTTCTCAAATGAAACATCCCTGCTTCTTCCAAGTGATTGTCATAGACTGGATTTCAGGTTTTGCTTTCTAGCTTATGAATGTCTCTTCTAAATTGTGGGGCCCAGAACTAAACAGAATGCAGCGCACACCAGGTGTGGGTTTGATCAAAACAGAACTCATAGGGACTTTCATCAACTTGTTCCTGGAAGCGATCTCTCTTAATGAAAGCTGAGATCCCACTAACTTTTTCTCACTGCCATATCCCAGCACTGATTTATTATATTGAGCTTGCTGTCCACTTAATCTATGAGACCTTTTAACAGAGAAACTGCCTTATAATTTGGCCTTCTGCTTCTTATCCTTTTGAAGGTGATTCCTTGAACCCAGAGCAAGGCTGGACATTCATCACTATCAAATTACATTTTATTATATTTTATCCCATTTTCATAGCACTTTCTAATTTATATTAAAGTCCTATTCGAAATCTGTAGAAACGTGGTTGAAAAGTTAGATTGCTTAATTAGAGAAAGAGAAAGAGACTGATAAATCAGAGTTAGCACAGTCTTGCCAGGAAAGGAATATTCTCCCACTACCCAACACAGCAGAGAATAGAAAAGATGGGCATCATTCTGATCCAGGAACCTTTATTGTGTATTCTGAGCCATTTCCAACTTCAGTTTCATGTGCAGCTTAACTATGAGAGTTTAAGCAAGAATGTTTTAGAAGCAGTACTGCTGTCTGACAAACTGACTTCCTTAAGGCTTTGAAAAGTGCTCCCATCTTTTAGGTTCCTAATCTAGTGACTTTAGACTCAAAAGTCATTATATTCTTTCTTCATGCAATTTGAATGCATTGATTTGAATGTGATTTATATTTCAGAATTGACTTTTTATCTTGCCTTAAGATAACCATTGTCCTTTGTTTCAAATCTTTTTCATTATTTTATTGGCAGGTCTAGTTTATCCTTGACATACACATGAAACACACATCTCTCTTCCAAGGAATTATGGACATGCCTCCTTTATCATCTAGTATGCAAGAGGATTGGAAAGATGAGTATTTGAATTATTGCCTGGTGGTGCATTTCACCTTGTGTGCATTTGAGGTTGATATCATTCTTGCTGATCATTTAAATGAATTAAGTTTTTATTTGCTCACTGTGGTGTGTTAAAAAAGATGTACTGGCAGCTTCAATCATCTTCTAAGGTATTTTTAAAACCCCAATACTCTCAGATAACTATGAAAAATTAAGCAATCTATTTATTGATGGTTTGAAAACATCTGGCTCCGATGATTTTCTACTTGTGATCAATTCTGAGCAAAGTCTGTTCACTGTATCAGACTAGATAAAAATAACAGGTATAAATTTTCCTGAGGTTTTTTAAATTGAAGAAATTGGACTATCACATAAAAACTCTCATTGTCATTTATTTTGGAATTATTCTAGAAAGAAAATCAATAGCTTAAAAATATAAATAGCTGACTTGGAATAATTATAAAGTCTAGGAAGTCCATTTGTTATTGAGTTATCAGCCAATTAGGAAAACTATACTACAAATACATACATATATATATATATATATATATATATATATATATATATGTGTGTGTGTGTGTGTGTGTTTGTATAAAAATAAATGATATATATGTATGTATGTATATATATATATATATATATATATATACATATATATACATATATATATGATTGTTGAGTCTCACAATTTCAGGGTTTGGTTGGAAGACTCTCAGCTACCATCTAGTCTAACCCACACATGGCATAAATAACCCAGCTGTACCTATATAAATGGTGGTACCTTCAATAATAATAAGGAAATTCAAAAGACAGGTCACATGGCATAATCTTGAGGCTCTTTGAAGAGCAAATACTAGTCATCCATCTCTGGATGCTCTCCAAGTTATTAAGTACCTATTACTCTGCATGTGGTCTGATCAGGATAGACCTTTCTAGTCTTAAATACTAACACCTCTCTTAAGGTAGCCCATTGGTTTGGGCTGTCATATCATACTCTTGAAGTCATGTGGAGCTTACATTCCAATGAGAAATCCTCAGTTCTTTTTTATAAAAATTGTTATATTCCCAAATTTATTCTTATGCAACTGTAAGACTTTATATGTACCTATATTAAATTGAATCTTAATAAAGTTCTAATCTGTTAAGTTTTTTTGGATTGTGACTTTGCCACATGTTAGTAGGGAGCTCTCCCTACCAACTTTACATCATCTATGAACCTGACAAGTAGTCTTACATTGTTTCCCCAATAGAATGTAAGTACCTTGACAACAGGAATAGTCTCACAATTTTTCTTTGTATCACCATTGCCTGGTGTATGGCAGGTGATTATCATATGTTTGCTGATTGATTGATCTAGGCCTTCATCCAAATCACTGATAAAAATGTTGAACAGAACAAAGGCAAGACCAGATTCTAGGGAAATCCTACTAGAAACATACCTTGGAACATCAATCAATTACTCATTCCTCTTTGGTTATGGTCATTGAACCAGTGGCAACCAACTATATTATTATATAGTCTTTCATCTCAGATAGAAACATCATATATATATATATATATATATATATATATATATGTATATATATATCATATCAGATAGATAAAATAACATATTTTATCACCTTGGCTACAAGAATGCCTTTGCCAAATGCTTTGCTAAAACCTACAGCATTCCCCTGATCTACCAATCTAATAGTACAGTCAAAAAAGAAAAAGAATTAATCTGGCATGACCTGTCCTTGAGCATCATTTTTATCTAGAGGCTCACAAATCATCTCTTTAATGGTATGTTTTAGAATTTTGCCAGAAACTGCAGCCAAGTTCTCTGATCTTGCTAGATATTTTGGAATATCCATCCTCTTCCTTTTTTTGAAAACTGGGACAATATTTGTCCATCTTTAATCCCTGAAGTATTTCTTATTTTCTCTATGCTCTTTTTTTTTTTATAACAACACCGGTTCAATGTCTTCCGCTGTCATAAAATTCTAGCATTAAATGGCTTTTGATCAGACCTGGACAGTTCAAGGGGTAGAATGTAATTTGAAAACATATTTTTACACTGTTTACACACATATACCAGACAAACTTTAGTAAAACATGCTACAGTTTTATCGAAAAAAGAAATGGAAAAAATGAAGAAATTTAAATTAAAATTCAGTAAAAAGGGAAAAAATGCACCAGACAATATGAAAGTGAGAGTGAAAAGCTTTATCAAGTTATAAGCTTAAATAAGGTTTGACTTTTCAAAGTCAAATTCTTCCCTAGTTGATCATTAATAAAGGATGAAAAAAGAATGGAGAGGGGGAAAGAAATCATGTCTTTTCAAAGCAGTTTCAGGAATTCTATCTGAAACTTGCATAATCTTAAGACAATGTGAACAAAATACTGAGAAGGGAAAAGAGAGCTAAAGTGAATAAAAATTATTTCTATGTTATGGTCCTGGTCTAATATACAATAGAACATAGATAATGTTAATTAATGTTAGTTTGACACCACTGCTTTAGAGAACTGTCCCTTTTCCAGCTCCTTAGATGTTTTTTTTTCTCTTTATACCTTCAGAGAGAACTAAAATATACACATGAAAAATCTTGACTCCTTCCTAAATGCCTTCAAATGTATCATTTCAACTTGAAATAAGTTATGCACCTATAAAAAAATCACAGTTCTCAACAACACATTCTACTCAAATTGCACCAATAGCTCAAGGGTGTTAGCCTCTTCTGTCAAAAAGAAAAGATTATTAGCTTTCAACTCCTCCACACTCTTTCAAAGATCACTCACTGATAATGGCCTAGCAATCAGATTGACCAGTTGCTTCACTATCCCAAAAGGTCATTCATCTGGACCCGGTGACCTAAATTCACCAAGAATTATTAGTTCCTCTTAAGAACGGATGAAATTTACCTCCTTGTATTAGTTTTACTAAGAACTCCCTATTAGCAATTTATGTTTTGGTGTTCCTCATCCAAAGATCATTCCCCTTTCACAAAGATATGGGAATTCAAATAGTTTAAAATAATAGTGACAACAGCATAAAACATTTTCCATTCTTTTATTTGCTCCTCAGTCTCAGCTCAACATGAGATTTAGCATTCCCGACTCAAATTTTTCAGGTCTGATTATTTTTATATTCATTCGCCATTACCTGCCTTTTCCCATCTTCTCTGTTTATTTTCAATAAATTCTCTGTGCATCCACATTGAATTCTTTAGACAGAAGTGCCAAACATGCAACTCTACTGAGTATGATCTGAACCAGATTAAAATGTAATTGGGAAATAGTTAACAAAAGAAATAATATGCAATAGAATATTGATAATGTCAATATATTTCCTCTGTCAGTATGCCTCCCACAGTGATCCTTATGTAGGGGGTACAGTTTAGTGACCCCTATTTCTATTTGAGTTTGACACCACTGCTTTAGACAACTGACCCTTTTCCAGTTCATTAGATGTTTTTTTTTTTCCTCTTTGTACCTTCAGAATTTAATTCTTAAGAGTTTCTATCCTTCCCAGGCTTCCTTCCTCTGGAGAATTTGAGGTCAATAGAAGTTGCTTAGACTTTCTCTTAAACCCTCAAGCCTAATTAGGGTACATGTCAGACTGTCCTGGCTTTTCTGTTCTTCATTGCAAGCTCTGAGATGGAGTGCTCACTTCCCTCCAAGGATCCCATTATTTTTGCCTCAATAACCAGTTTCTCTTTATTAATGAGAAACAGATGTAGAAGAGATATTTCCCTCCCTCCACCCAGTTTGCTCTGCATTTTAAAGAATAACAAGTTAATTAAGGCAACTCAAGAAATTATTAACTGTTTTACTCTGGTTGAAGATGAAGCTCTAACATGACCAAATAATGGAAGCCCCTCATTTGCCATGACAGAAATACTGATATTGCCAGTGCTATCCATGTCATTGTACAACTCTCCTTGATCTATATTAGGTCATTATTCTGTGGAATTGATATTTTATCCTATTATAAAACAAATAGACACATAAAGGCCTAAGGCAGCTTGTTAGCATAATGGGTAGGGTCCAAGACTTGGAGTCAGGAAGACATCAGTTCAAATTCTGCCACATGTTCCTAGGCAAGCTACCTATCCTCCCCAAACTTCTGTTTCTTGACTTGTAAAAATGTTTTATTAGGGATAATAACTTACAAGGGTATTGTGAGGATCAAATGAACAAACATTTATAAAGTGTTTTAAAAATGATCACTATTACATGTGCATATTATTATCAGTTCCTTTGCTATAGAGTAATCTCATTCTCTGCCAAATGACAAATTTGTATTAACAGCCCCTTGCCAAAATTAATCAAGCATCTGGACAAGATTGACAATTCTATCCCTCTAGCCTTTCATAACCACTACCCACACAGATTCCTTCCTGAGATTCACTTGGAAGGAAAGACGAGTCTGCTCAAATATTGCAATAATTCTCAGGTCCTCCTCTCCCTCCAAGTGATTCATTGATTCGTGCTCTCCCTCTAGCTTCATCATTTCCTACCAGAGTCAAAACATTCTCTGAAATACTATAGCAAAAACATCCCCAGGTCCTAGCAATGATTCAATCTTCCAATTAGTGTGACCTTTAAAGATTTTGCTGAAGGATCTGGACGTAAATGTGACGCAAAATCTAGGACAAAGTTTTCTTTGGAGAACAGTATTCGAATGCCTGACAGGAGGGCTTGTGAAAGGTTAGGTCCAAGGCTGGCTCTCCTTTAATAGCTCCAAATAGCAAGAAGGATTCCAAATAAATTCAAATAATGGTAAGATAAAGAAAAAAATCTTTACAAGGAACATGCGAGCAGCAAAACTGAAGAGATGAATAAACAACCAACAACTGCCTAATAAAATGACCCAAGGTTAAATACTTCTTAGTCAGTTCTCATTTACACTGTTATAGTCATCATATCCAGGTTGACTGGTCCCTGGATTCTTCCTCACTGCTGTAGGGGCAGTGGGCAGAAATCCACCAACTGGTGGATTTTGAAACTACAAAAATATGCTGTTAGAGTAGAGCCTAAGTGACTTCATATGGTGAGTATTGGTCCCTCTCCCACTCTCCAAACTCTAGTTCAAATTGTGCTGGTGACATGCTAATAATCTAGGTGAACTCCATAGACTCATTTTCACACTCAGTAGACACGCTTGTTTCCTAAATTACTTTGTCTCCTCTGCTGTAAGTCATCCCCCCTACAGAGCTGCTAAAATCATTTTCCTGACGTCATTGAATCTAAGTAATGATATCTAAGCATGTCATTACTTGGCTCCAAAAACTTTCAGTGGCTCCCTATTGCTGATAGAATAAGATCCAGTCTTCCTTACGCTGCTGTTTAAAGCCCTTAACACTGGTTTCCTTCTGTTTGGGCTATATTTCTGACTACTACTCTTCACAAACCCACAAACCCATGTTCCATGTATAGTGGACTTTTTGCTACTGTTTCCCCTTGATGTTCTATCTCTGAGACAGCTTGCTTCAGAGATAGCAGCCTCTTTTCTCCTCCACTTTGCCAGATCCTTAGTTTCCTTCACGGCATGGTTCTGCTGTAACTTTTTGGAAGTTTTCCCCTCATTATTCCAACTCCTCAGTTTCCCTTACACTGTCCACAGTTATCTTCATGTTATATTCTCCCAGCAAAATATTAGCAGGGATGGGGGGGTGTGGAGTCTTTTTGTTGTTAATATTGAGCACAGCGTCTTTTTGAAAATCTCTTATTTATATATTTAATATATTGTTTATGTTACGTTTATATATGTATGCTTATACATATTCCATATCTATTTACTTATCTGTCGGTAGAGTGATCCTGGATAAATCACATAACCTCGTAAAGCTCTATGACAGTGGATGTCAAACTTCAAATAGTAAAGACCAGATGGGAGGATACTAGGGAGCGAAGTGAATAGAGCACTGGCCTTGGGGTCAGGAGGAGCTGAGTTCAAATTCAGTCTCAGACACTTAAATTTACTAGCAGTATGAGCTCAATTAAGTCACTTTACTCCATTGCTTTGCAAAAACCAAACATAAAATAAAATAAAAGCTTAACTGGAGGAAGCTGTTCTGGTACTGAAACATACAGAAAGATCTCTGCAGCCTACATATTAGCTTGGTTTCCAAATGTAATACTATCTGTTATAATGCATTTTTATTTTTTAAATTAATTTACCAATTACATTTGAATCTGATTCAGGTCACCCTTGAAAGTGTTGTAGATCACATGTGCCAGCAGCTGGGTGTTAGACACCTCCAGCTTAAACGACTCTCTAAGTTGCAGAGTAGGTGGTAACCTGAATTGATAGAAAGAATTACTCCTTCTCGGAGTTCCCTAAAGCAGTAAAATTACAGGACCAATCCTTATTTCATAATCAAAATACTCCAGCTTTCCTTTTAACTTTTTTTGTTTTATAGGTGGTTAAGATCTTTCTCTTCTCCCCAGCTGTGAAAGATACAATCTTTCAAATCACTGTCATTTTAAAACATTGTTGTTTTATTTAGTCTTTTGTTTAAACTGTTTAATTCACTTAGATTGTGTTGTAATATATGGTATAAGATGGTTGAAAAAAAAAACAATTACAAATTCTGATCCAATTGCTTGTGTATTCATTTATTTCTGTGAAAATCATTTCCTATCTCTATTCATCTAAGCCCTTCATGTGTCCTAACAAGGTTAAGAACTGGATATTTAATATAATTTGTTATATTTTATAAGGGAATTTTTGAGCCATATCCCACAATTCTGCTTTGCAGATTTATTTTATATCCTGTTCCTCTATGGAAACTACTTTTTGGGGTTTTTTTTTCTATTGATTCTCTAGCATTCTTTAAACAAATCATCACATTTTCCACAAGGAGGTAATATTGCCTCCTTTTGCATCTGTTTATTCTTTTGTTGGGGGGGGGTAATAAATGAGACAGTAGGTTCTTTATATGTCATCTTTGATATTCTTTTTTTTTAGGATTTTTGCAAGGCAAATGGGGTTAAGTGGCTTGCCCAAGGCCACACAGCTGGGTAATTAAGTGTCTGAGGTCGGATTTGAACTGAGGTACTCCTGACTCCAGGGCTGGTGCTCTATCCACTGCACCACCTAGCCACTCCTCATCTTTGTTATTCTTGGGAAATCTTTTAATGTTATTCTTTGAAAAATAATAGTATGAGTTGATTTTAAATAAATGGTTTTGGTCGTATTAAGGAAAGTCCTTTTAGTCCCATGCATTTTAGAAATTTTTAGATAAAGTAATGATTTTGAAAAAACTTAATGACAATATCAGTTTTTTAAATTCTTTCCTATTAATACATGTATAACACTAATAATTTTGATAATCTTATACCATTTTTGCATTGTTGGTACAAATTCAGTCTATTTATAGTACATTATTTTAAAAATATATTGCTATAGGGGACAGCTAAGTGGTGTAAGGGATAGAGCACTTGCCCTGGAGTCCGGAGGACCTGAATTCAAATATGAATTCAGATAGTTAACAATTACCTAGCTGTGTGGCCTTGGGCAAGTCACTTAATCCCATTGTCTTGCAACCTCATTCCCCCAAAATATTGCTGCAACCTCTTCACTGATATTTTATTTGATGTCTTTATATTGATTTAATTAGTGTTCTTGGTCATAAGTTTTCTATATCTTAACAACTTTTGGACCATATTTGTGTCTTTGGAGTTGTCTAAGGTATCTTTTGTCTCTAATTTTGTAAATACCAGAAGTGTTATTCTTTGGGAGTTTTAATTTAAGGCATGCTAATTTTGAGTCTTTTTGCAAGGAAGGATTTCAATTTCCATTTTGTTATTTTAAATTTTTAAGAAATATTTATCACTGAGTGAAGGGGTTACAACCAAGAGAACAATGTACACATTAACATCACAGTGAGATGAACAAACTTGATGGAAGCAACTCCTTTGAGGAGCCCAGTGAGTTAGGACAATTGTATTAGATTGGTTATGAATAATGTTATCCCCATTCAGAAGAAGAAAAGCAAAATAAAAGAAAACAAACTAACCTTGCAGAATCTGATGAAAACTTTATAAAAAATATCTGTTATGTATTTCTTTGTCTTAATCCTAATTCCTCACCCCAAAATAACTAATCTGTAAATATATTTATCAAAAATATGTATGTACAATGCTATCCTCACTGTTCACCACTACAGGGAGGGGGGTTGGAAGGGAGAGTAGAAGGAAATTTTGTAAGTTAAAAATATACATATGCATATGGATGAAAATAAATGATTTTAATAAAGAAATATCCATCAACTGTATTAAAAGTTTCAGTCATGCTGTAACACAGTGAGCATTTCTTCACATAACTGGGCATGAATAGGTTCATGGTCTATCACTTGGCTCACACTCAAAGTTAGGATTTGCTGGAATGGGTAGATGGCACAGTGAATAGAGTGGCAGGAATGGAGTCAGTAAGATCTGAGTTGAAATCCAGTCTCAGAAACTTACCAGTTATGTGAACCTGAGCAAGTCACTTTTCCCTGTTTGCCTCAGTTTGTTCATCTGTAAGATGATTTGGAGAAGGAAGAAAACCCCAAATAGGGTCACAAAGAGTAAGACCATACTAAAAAAAAAGAGAACCAAAGGACTTACTGAGAGGTTTTCTTCCACTGGTGTAGCCTTTAAGAACCCATGGTAACTCATATTCCAAGATGAGGCATCAGAGGAAGATATTAGCAGAGATAATCTCTGGTAAACATTGTCAAAAAAAATTTAATCCATCAGTGCAATAATCAGGAACAATTTGGGGCTATCTGTGATGGAGAATACCATCTGTATCCAGAGAAAGAACTTTGGAGTTTAAACAAAGGCCCAAAACTATTACCTTCAATTGGGGGGGGGGGGGCTGATATCTTATTGTCTGATCTTACTATCTCTTATAGTTTATGTTTCTTCCTTAAGGATATGATTTCTTTCTCATTACATTCAATTTGGATCAATGTATAGCATGGAAACCATGTATAGACTGGCAAATTGCATTCTGGGGGGGGTGGGGGGAGGGAAGGAAGATTAGGGGAAAAATTGTAAAACTCAAAATAAATAAAATCTTTCTAAAAAAACTTGAAAGTGAACAATGAGACATATCATATGTTGTTTAGTTGTCAAAAGAAGATTTTACTAGGACACTAAAATAGAATGCAGTTTGACAGTTTAGTTGTGGGTGCTATCATCAGTACATTTTAATAGGGAAATTTTTTGCAGTGAGGTGTGGCAGAAAGTCCTAAAATAAGCATCAGGGGATCTGGGTTCAAATCCTAGCTGCTATTAAGTAGGTGTATGATTCCCTTACCTATTCTTGTTCCTTCAGCTGGAAAATGAGAGGTTGGTGGTGTCACACAGAAATGTCTGCATGTTGACTTAGAAAATGACCTATTAGCATTAGATCTATATTCTATTGTATTTTTGTTTACAATATTCACAATTTCCTAATGCCATTTTAATCTGGCTCTGGTCTTCCTTAAAGGGCCCTCTCCAAGGCTGTGTGTTTGACCCTTCTGGTTTTCAATTACTCCTGAGGCTCCTCCTGCCTCTAGATTTATGATAACTCCTAAAATGTCTGCAAATGGCAAACACTTCCCTACGTAGCCCCCCCCCCCCCCATTACAATCCTTATTTTTAATTAGTGTAAAAGTTGCTAAAGAGTCTGGTAATTCACAGAACACACTGGGACAACATTTTGCTCAACAAGTATGGTAATTTATTGAGTAAACAACATTCAGTTCAAGGCTAAGTGAATGGTTCAACTGGGGGTGGGGGGTGGGGGTGGGGGTGGGGGTGGGGGGTGGGGGTGGGTGGTGGGTGGTGGTGGGTGGGGGGGAGTGTCCTGAATGTCGTGGGTGATAGAGTGGGGGCAGTATGGATTTGAGGGGCCTTAGGATCTTACTAGATGATTGAGAAGGTCCCAAAGAAATCCCTAGGTGGGGTGCCCCTCTTAACAACAAGCCCCATGGTGCTTCTTGTTATGAGTGCGTTTAAGCTTGATGGTAGAGCGTTTCTCATTGACACTGGGATGGATTCTTCTGTATTGCTTGATTTCCTGGGCCATGGTCATGAAGACTTCATCGACGTTAGTGGCGTCCTTGGCACTGGTCTCTAGGAAGGTGATACCCTTTGAATCGGCAAACTTCTTGGCCATGGCTGAATCCACCTTTTTCTGGGTGAGGAGATCACTCTTGTTTCCCACCAGAATCTTGATGGGGTCGTCGCCGACGTTGTCCTCCACCTCCTTAAGCCACTGTTTGACGCTAAGGTAGGACTGCATGCTACTAACATCGTAGACCAGGAAGATGCCATGGGCCCCGTGGTAGTAGCCTGAGGTGATGGTTCGGAAGCGCTCTTGGCCAGCTGTGTCCCAGATCTGGAGCTTGATGATGTCTTGGTCCAGTTGGATGGTGCGGATCCTGAAGTCCACCCCGACGGTGCTAGCATAACCATCCTTGTAGCTTTGCTCAGTGAAGCGCAGCAGTAGGCAAGACTTGCCCACCCCCGAATCCCCGATCAGCAGCAGCTTAAACAGGTAATCGTACACAGGGGCCACGGCATAACATTCCTGGAATTTCGGGCACACGAACTCAGGCTCGGATTCAATCGATTTACACAGGCTGGATTCAGACATTTTCTCTTCCATGGCAATAGCGTCCCGGCTCTGGTCTCCCAGGCTCCACTCCTCAGCAGTTGTTAGAGGCAAATGTGCCTTTGGAATGTTCCAGTCTCCAAGGAGCTTAAAGCAATAAGAATCGAATCTTGCGCAACAATAAAGAATTCTTCTCAACTCAGAGCTCCAAAGATCCCGGATCTGGACCTGAAAAGGGTCTTAAGATCCAATCCAAATTGATGGCACAGACAGAGAAACTGAGGCTCAGAGAGACTGCAGAATTAGGACTCTATATAATGAAAAAGTGAAAGTAAGGGGTCCCCAGTTTGTGTAGAGAGGTCCAGCTGTGTCAAGGAAAATATCATTATGCAACTCAAAGGCAGGTGCAAAGTACATTTCCAGGAAGACTTTCAGTCCTGCCAAGCCAGAAATCAGGAGGTTGGGGCACAAGAACACTATTCTGCTCTGCTCAAAGGCTAAGGGCTACTGGGCCAGAAGTATTTATCTCTACTCCCTTGAATCTTGTTTCTCTAGGAAATAGAATACAGTTGCAACCAACTTTTGAGCACTTGGTCATTTTGGGGAGGACCCCCAAGATTCCCACCTAATACCAATTCCACAATGAACACACAAAGAAAATAACAAAGAAGAGGCAGCTAGGTGGCGTAGTGGATAAAGCACCGGCCCTGGAGTCAGGAGTACCTGGGTTCAAATCTGGTCTCAGACACTTAATAATTAACTAGCAGTGTGGCCTTGGGCAAGCCACTTAACCCTGTTTGCCTTGCAAAAACCTAAAAAAAAAAAAAAAAAGAAGAAAATAGCAAAGAAACCCATTTATCCGATTCAACAACAAAACAGACATCAGAGAAGGTATGCCAGACAATAGAGTGAAGGAGTTCTCCCATTAGGAATGAGTTTACTCAGCTCAACCAAGAGAGAGTCCTGGATCTTCCCCCAAGGGGCAAGTTTTTAAATCTCTAGAGTAGCAAGCTGGAGATAGAAACATGATGGAGAATGCCAGATCCTCTCAAGTTTTCCTTTAGCAGGAGTTAAAATAGAATTGGCCTCTTCTAATTTCCCCTGAGAAATCCACTTGCTAGAAGACTCTAGAAGATCTCACTTGGAGAATCCCAAAAGGGGGACGCCCACTTGAAGAATGCCCCAGAGGGGAAAGGCTAAGAACTAAAACTCTTGCTTCTGGACAATTCCACCCTCTGCCCACACCCATTCTTTACCCTACGCAAAGTCACCAATTAATATCTACCAATACATGGCAATTTCTTAAATTAAGATAACAATGAAGTTTGTCTTATGGATTGACTCTTCTTTCACTCAACACTTAGAAACCATTATAGCTTTATCAATTGGCCTACTTGAAATATCATATCTCATTAGAACTAGTGAGGCCTAAGGAGAGGGAGGTGGGATTGGCTGGTCAGTGGAGCAAATCAGAAAGCACAACAATTGTGTGTTTATCAATTAAGTGTGCCATTTTATATGGAGGTGGTTCATCATGCCCCAAAATAATAGTAATATCAAAGAGCACTGATCACAGATAACAACAGATTTGATGTCAATGAAAAGTTTAAAATATTGTAAGAACTATCAAACTGTGACATAGAGACAAAATATGAACACATACTGTCAGAAAAAATGGTGCCAACAGACTTGCTCAAGGCAGGGTTATTACAAGCCTTCAATTTCTTCTAAAAAAATGAAATATCTATGAAGTGCAATAAAATGAAACACACAAAAACGAATTATATGAGTACTCCACAGTGTCTCTCCTATTGTAAATAACAATTCAGCTAATCCAAATAACACATGAGATTTGATCATTTCCATTGGGACCATCATATTGGAACAGACACCCATATCTCAACAATCATTTAGCAACTGCCTACAGAGGCATGGCCATAATACAGCAAAATGTGCTGCCAAAGCTTCAAGATGTTGAGAACTTCTATCCAAAAGGACCCTTTTACAGACACATTTTGATCAATGGAATCTAATGCTTTGTTCACAAATCTAAAAACCTCATAGAAATCTAGTGCTTCTGTTAAATGCTATTAAAACTTTGCTGTGTTTAAAGCACCAGTCTAGTGTGGATCACTGACCTAAAAGAAGATGCAATATGAAATGAATGGCCTGTAGCCTCTTCTACATTCAAAGAAATAATACAAAGGGAGACTGACTCACTGGGCAGCCAGCATGGTCCCATGTAAGAGATGGGAATAACAGTTATGCTACTTCATCAGTTTAAACCTACTATTCAGCTATCAACAGTGATTTCATATTAATCCAAGACACAAGCACATCATGACAGAATTCATGTGTGATCTCATTGAATTAACCACGTATATGGGAGGTGACATGATGGAGAGGAAACCTGGCTCATGCTCCTGACTCTGTCACTTATCATAGAACCTTGGGTAATAATAACTGACATTTGAATAGCCATTTAAAGTTTTTACAGTGCTTTGATGCACTTTATCTTATTTTAGCCCCTATGACTACCTTGTCAAGCATGTATTATAAGAAGTATTGTGCCCATTTTAAAGATGAAGAAACTAAGGTTCAAAGAGTTTAAGGGACTTGACCATGGTCAAACCACTATTGAGGGCTAAGGGCATTATTTCAACCCAGACCTTAACTCCAAGTCTGGCCCCACTACATCGCACTGCTACCGGAGATAAGGACCATTCACAATTGTGTAGCACTTGAACTAGTTTCTTTCCTCCTCATAACAACCTTGTATTACAAGTAAAATGACCTCCATTTTATAAGTGAGGAAACTGAGGCTCAGAAAGGCCATTACTTACATATTGTCAGCTAGTTGATGATGATGTTTGATATCAGGGAGATGGTGCCATGACAAGCCCATGAATTGGATTTGAGTAAGGGAGGGTTGGACTAAGTCACCAGCCTCACTTTCTCCTCTAGAGCCATCTGGGTCCAGGAGCCAGACAGGAATCGGGACAACTGGAGATGATCCTGGATGTGAGGCATTTAGGGTTAAGTGACTTGTCCAAGGTCACACACAACTAGTTAGTGTCAAGTCTGAGGCTGGATTTGAACTCCCATCCTCCTGACTCGAAGACCAGAGCTCTGATCCACTGCACAATTTCTTTTCCCTGAAGGCTAGATTACAGAAAACTGGCAAATCAGGGATCCCAAATTCATCTGCTGTTTGCATGTCAGTCAGGTGCTTCAGTTACCCAACACCAGACAGCTAGGGGTTTCCAAATTTACTTTCATTTCGATATAATGCTAATGATAGGAGACATATAACCTACCTTCATATTGTTTGGGAAGCAGTGATTAGGAGAAAGAGGTGTCTCAAGGGACACACAGGCATACTGTGAGCCTTTGTTAACATCCTGAGTACTAAGAGCATGGCTCTGAGACGCCTGAGACCAAATCTGTTGAAGCCAAACCCACAGTTTGAGTATACAGAGTTAAACTTCCTCAAGTCACCTGATGAGTAAAGAGGATGGTGAATATTCTCAGACACCATGAGATAGGTTGCCATGAAAAGAAGGGGAGGAGGTCAAGGCTGGTCCTAGCTGATCTGAGGTGTGGGGGAGGGAGTCACCATCTGATAGCTTAGTGTTTTAAATAATAATTCTTTCTTGCTACTTAGGTGCTAAACTCAGCTAGTTCTACACTGCTGAACTGGCTGAAAGTGCTGTCAGGAGCCTTTTAATTTTCATTGCCCTGCAACAAAGCTTCAATTGCCCCAACCTAGTCATAGCTCTGCCTCAGACAGTTAGGAATTCACTGGTCTGAACTGGTTCACTGATTCTCAACTATCAGTGCAGGTGTCGAGTATGAGGAATAAATTCAGAGCTGTGCTATATTCATAAGTGAATGAAAATATATTGTAAAAGAGTTCAGTTGCAGCTGATGGCATTACCTAGACCTGTTAAAAGAATTAACTAGGCTAATTGTCATCAAGACAGGAAGGAGTACACTCTTAGCCCTTTTTTTGACAGAATGAGGTTTTTTCCCCAAGTTGGAAAAGTACTGAGTATTTTCAAAAAGCTATTTTTTTATTCTATACCATCACCATATGAGTCCAACGAAAGCTAAGATTTCCAGGCATTCTTCATTTCTTTTCCTCCCCCAGGCTCAGCCTGGTGTAACCCCTTGACAGACAATTACATTTTTGTTCCCTGAGTTTCACTGAAGGTAACAAATAAGGACAAATCATTCATAGTCAGGTACATGCAGAGAGGGAAGTAAATTTTGCTATCATGAAGAAAGAGAAATAACTAAGATCAAAAGCCTGAGAACCTAGCAATTCCCAGAACAATAAAATGAGTTCCTGGGGCCTTGAAATTCCCAAAGCAAGAAACAATTTTAGAGAAAAGTCAAAAAGCTCATAGATAGAAAAGAATCAGGGTTTTCAGAGGGACAGAAAGGTGATTAGTGAATATCTCAACATATATAAACCAAATAAACGCAAAATGATCCACTGTGGCTATGAAATAAACTTGTAAAAGCTAACATGGATAGCTGATTGGCAAAGTGGATAGAGTGGTGGTCTTGGAGTCACTAAGACCTGAGTTTGAGTCTTTCCTCAAATGTTTACTAACTGTGTCATTCAACCTGCTTAAATTTCAGTCTCTTATCTGCAAAGTGAAAATGTTAATAGCACCTACCCTTCAGGACTGTTGTGAAGATCAAGTGCAAAACTTTTTTTGCAGCTTTGAAAAACTTAAAATACTATATTGTTAAAATTAACTATTATTACAATTTTGCAATGAAATGTCAATTTGGGAGTCCTCTTTCCTTCAAACACTAACTGTCAGTGCTGGTCCTCAAAACATATGGGGGTGTCACACAAAGGGAGTGGCAACTCTAAAGGGTACAGTCAAGAGGAGCCTCACTTTCTTAGAATTCACCTGGATCTCAAATAGTTCTGCTCTCTCCCTATCTGCTATGATCCACCAAGTGAGAAAACCTTTCTGATTAGAATTCTTCTGAAAGCTAAGAAAGAACGACCTCCCAAAAACCCAGGGGGCTCAGCTGTTCATCCTGGAATCTGTGCTCCATCCAGTGAGAGTCATACCTAGTCACCCTTTCTCCTGCTGTGCCCTCCCTTCTTGACTTTTTTTCCTGATAACCTGCCATTCAACTTGGAGTGTTTCACAGAGAGATCACATGATACTCGACAAGTTAATGCACCCTAAGATGCAAAAGAAAAGTTGATCAAAACTTTTCCAAAAAGAGAATGATATAGCAGTAAATTGAATTGTGACCCTAGATGCGGCACTCAACCATTCTCATCCTCAATTTCCTCATCTATAAAATAGTGATAACTAGAACCTATACCTCAGGGGCCTTGTGAGGATCAAAAGAGATAATATATGAGGCACTTTGCAAACCATAATGAGTTATCTCTGTCAACTATTATTGGTGGTAGTTGTAAGTGAATATTTTATTCTCTCTGGGATTCTTCTGCATCTAAGCTCTCATAGCATAAATCTGCCTTCTTTGTATTTCCAGTGGGACGTAGATTCAAAAATAAGAAACTCTCTGATGTGGAGAAATGTGTCCAAAATAAAAGGGTCCTTCAGTCATCCACTATTCTTTCTCTTATCCTGGTATGATTTCAGTTTAGAGAAAGAAAATATTCAGTCCTATTTTTTAAAATCCTTTGAATGCCCCCAAAGTGAATTGTCTACAATGTTGCATTAGCTCCACTGCTAACTGACCTCATTTTGCTCATCGATTCATCAACTTGTAAACACAATCACACAGTCCTTTATGTCCTAGATACATGTTTGCTCCCTTCTGTCCCTACCCACCTAGATAAAATTAAGTTTAAATTATTCAGTATTATATAAATTTAAATAAAAAAGTGCCAAAATTGAATCTGATTATTCCCAGAAAGAAAGTGTGGTATACTACATAGAGTAATGGACTCAGAATGAGAAAGACCAGGATTCAAATCCAGCTCCTGATACATAATGACTGTGTGGCCTGGGGCAGATCACTTTACCTCCTTGAATCTCAGCTTCTTTAACAACAGAATGGGCAAAGGATACAAAAGCACCTATCTCACAAGGTCATAGTGAAGATAAAATGAAATATTAGATTCAAAATGCTTTGCAAGTCTTAAAACTGTTATAGAAACACATTATTATTCATAGGTTTTTGTAATTTATTCATTAAAAATAATAATATGAGCTACCATATTGTTCGCTAAAGAGCTGGCATCAGTGCTAGGAAGAACTGGGTTCAAGTCTTGCTTCTGATTGTCTGAGTAATGATGGGCAAGTCATATGTACACATATCTTCGTGTCCTAGACAACTGTCTCAAATCATATATAATTGTAGAGAAGGTGCTGACCTGTACTACGTTAAGGATGGTACAATGTTCCCTCATCCAGAAGGTCTTATGCTAATGAAATCACAGGTCTATTCACATCCCTATTATTATTGCTTCCTTACAGAGAAGGGAAAGTGGGGGCGGGGGGGGGGGATGAGCATTTCCAGAGCACCTACTAAGCGCCCAACACTATGCTAAGCACTTCACGAATATCCCTCCAAAGGTTTAATACTGTTATTTATTTGGTTATATTATTGAGATTGATTATTATATTACCAAAATTATTTTTAACCTGAGATTAATAACATGCTCCATATAGACTCTACTAAGTCATGGACTATAATTCCTGCCTTCTCTGAAGAAGCAATTACCATTTTTCCTCTCAAAGATCCTCTTATTTCAGCTAATTCAATAATCACCTATTTTTTTCTTTATGAAAGCAGTCTTTGATTTATCTTCTGAGTAGTTATAAATTGTTTCAGAGTTTATACAGCTTAAATGATTTGTTTCTAAATTGAAATTCGCAAAATGAGTCCTTGGCAGTTGAATTTTGCCATCAACATTCACAAGCATCCAAGTTCATTTATGGTATTGTTTAGCCCTAATAAAGGCAAATTCT
The DNA here is from genome assembly GCF_037893015.1 of Macrotis lagotis. Lineage (NCBI taxonomy): Eukaryota > Metazoa > Chordata > Mammalia > Peramelemorphia > Peramelidae > Macrotis > Macrotis lagotis. The sequence goes on from NC_133666.1 coordinate 56,231,695, forward strand.
GTCTTATGGATTAGGCAGAGACATATGGAATAATGAAGATGCTTCAGTTCTAACTTCAGCCCACAACCAGAACCAGTAATACAGCATTTCTCTCTCTCTCAGCTCTACGAAGGAGATGAGCTCGATTTAGAGGAAGAAAATTGAATTAAACTTCAATTATACTGACTTATACTTCCAAACTCTTTTGACAATCATAGGATTTCAAATTAGAAAGAGCCGTAGAGATCATCTGGACTGAGGCTTCTCAGTCTTTTTTGGGCCTTGGATTCCCCTGTCACATTCTGGGCAAGCCTGTGGACTCCTTCCCAAAATAATGTTGTCAATGCCACAATAAAATGTAGAGGATTGCAAAGGAAACCAAAGGTAAGCAAAAATAAAGATGTCATTTTTTTTCTCATCCAAGTTTACAGAACCCTAAGATCTGTTCACAGGGTATCCTTAGTTAAATGATATGGATCTAGTCTCAACCCTCATTTATAGAGGAGGAAACTGAGACCCAGAGATTGCAGTGATGGGTCCATGGTCTCCAAAGAAGTCAAAAGGAGAGGTTAGTTTCAAACCAGTGTCATCCAACTCTAGATTTAGGATTTTTTTCCCACCATACCAGCATGTCTCCCCATTGTCTCTAAATAAAAGGTCCAAACTTTTAGATGTTTATCTGAGATATGGAAAGAGACTAACTGCTGAGAGATATTCCTTCCTGCAGTTGTCACAGAACAGAAGAGATCAGGCATTAAATTGAGCAGGGTATCTTTGTGGTTTTGTTGTTTTTAATCTTTTAATATCAATATTAAATATTAATGTGACTAAAACGTTTGCTCATAGCTTCCACATTTCAATTAATTCATTTCAACACATAAAATGCCATAATTTGTCCATCTCTTCTACTAGATCTCCATCAAGAAATCTTTGTCTCCTTTTTCAACTTGTGCATGCTCTCATAAATAATGTCCCAAAAATCCGAGTGTAATTTAAAACAATAGCTTAGAACTGCATTGGGATTTTGGGGGACATTTTGTATTTGAAATGAGTATTTACTCCATGTTCTGGGTATGCTATTTTGGATAAAATCCTTTCCATGTTTCTTTATATTTTTCATATCCGTCAGTCACCCGTTTACTGCCATTCCATTCCATTAACATCTCATGATTTATTGACTCATTTTCCTCTTACTGAACATAGAGGGTATAGTTAAGACAATATACTACAGTGGCAAGAACCCTGAGTTTGCCATCAGAAAGCCTGGGTTCAAATTCTGACTATTACTACCTTTGTGACTATAGCTTATGCTACAGACCTTGGTTTCCTCATTTTTACAATGAAAGGGTTGGCCTAAATGACATTTGAGATCCTTTCTAGGGCTAATAAAAAAATCCATGGTCTTTTAATTAATCAATATGGTCAAACGATGCTTTACAACAAGGTTTTGAAACTAGTATTTATTAAATACATCCATTTGAATAGACTAGCCAGTAATTACTCACTAAGAAATAAAGGATTCTGGTTCTAGTCTAATCAATATACAATCAATGTTTGTTGATGACTAATACATAGTTCTAATCCTAGCTCTATCACTGAATCAAATAAGAGCTTAATAAGGTCCTAATATATGCCCAGGACCCTGGAAAATCATTTTCTTTATGAGTGCCTCAGATGCCTCCTCTGTGAAATGAAAAGTTGGGCATATGATCTTGAAAGTAACTTCTAGCTCTAACATCAATTACACAGCTCTTGTCCCAGCCTATCATATCCAGCAGGCCCAAGCAACCTCTTCTCTTCCAGAGTCCTGGTCACTTATTTTGTGGAAATTGAGAGTTGGTCTTTTACAGACCTCATTATAGAAAAAGGGGTCAGGGGCAGTTAGGTGGCGTAGTGGATAGGGCACTACCTAGGATCAGGAGGACCTGAGTTCAAATCTGACCTCAGACACTAATTACCTAGCTGTGTGATCTTGGGCAAATCACTTAACCCCATTGCCTTGCAAAAAAGCAAAGAAGAAAAGGGTCCAGAGCCTTACTCTTTCCTTTTTCTCTACCTGTCTAGGTGGGCATCTGGTTTCTCCTCCCTTGGATTTCTCAAAGCCACTGGAAGACAGAAGGACTTGCAGATTTTTGGGCTTAACTTAGGATCCTCTAGCCTTAGGTCCTGCCACTAAGAGGGGAGATTTACAGATGTACATAAAAGAATGAATATCGAAAGAATAGTGCTATTTGTCCCCCTTTCCTCTATATTTTATGTGTCTTTTATTCTCTGATCCCTATGGCAGTGAAGGCCTGTCTGTTCCTTAATGGTTTGACTACTTTATATTTGATCTCAGTAACAAGTCTTGACAATTCATTATAGATATTGGCCATTATGAATGATGATTCAAGAACCTTTAAATTAAAAAAAATATTAATCAGGACATACTCTCAATATAAAATCTCTCCCCAGTGGCTTAATAAACTTGTAGGAAGTGAAGCATACTCAAGACTGTTCAAATAGAATATTGGTACCCCTAAATACTAAGAGAAAAAAGAAAGGCCTCAAGTCACTGCTTTATTAAATTTATGAGAAAACAGAATGTACTGAAAAAAAAGTACTGAATGAGTAGCCAAGATGGAGTCAGTCTCAGACTGCATCAGTAAAGGGAATATTAGCATTGTTGAAATCAGAGATCTTTCAACATAAGTAAGATAGATATATCACTGTTGTAATTTTCAATTGGTTAGGAGAGGAAAATGTTTTAATCTTTAAGACATTACTCTCTGTGGTTTGCTCAGTTGAAATCTGAAATCTTAGGAGCATTTTGTATATTCAGTTTGCTGAAACCACTCAATTCTAGTGATTTGATTTTAGTCATCTGAGAATAATGCTTGTAGCATTATAATGAGATACCAAGCCACTTCTTTTATTATATAAAACAGTTCTGGAATGGATATGAAGAAAGAAGATTAAAAATGGAATATAGAATATTAGCTGCTTATGTAGGACATTTAAAGCTCAAAAGCGTTAGATTTTTCTTTCATTGTGACATTCCCTAAATAATGTAATTGGGGGGGGTGAGTACTTGATGTTAGAAATTGAATACAAATACTGAGCATTGTATATCTATCACATAAGGTGATTAGAGGCAATGTTATCTATGGAAAAAAATTTCGAAGGGGGAAAAACTCAATTACTCACAGAACAGGCACTTAGTCTATTTTGTCACCAGTGATTTTCAACAAGCAATCCAATTTTTATTTATTTCACTAAAGAACTATAGATTGTACCAAAGATATTTGAGTCTTAAAACTTATGCTATTACTTATCAAAAGGGCATAATCAATGGTTATTTTCAAGTCTTTGTTCAAGCGTAATGTGAAAGAACAGGAAAAATGATTGAATATTGGGTGCCATCCCACAAAACTATGCAGAAAGAAGGACAAAAATACATCTTGAGATGAAGTCCACAGGTACTACTAACCATAACGTAACATGTCCAGGCATGAAACCAATGAACATGTAAGAACTGACTATAGAGTTTGCAAAAATGGACACAATTAAGCAATGTATTTAATCAAACATTTAGGGGTTTAATATGAGTATGTGGAAGGGGAAAATAGGAGCTGTATACTTAATACAAAAGTATAAAGCAGTCTGTCAACAATTATTTATTAAGCACCTACCGTGTTCCCAACATTGTACAATATTTTAGGAATACAAAGAAAATTCCTTGTTCTCAAGAATTTATCTCTATCAGATGAAAAAATATGTAAAGAAATAAGTACATAAAATATAACACAAGATAAATGTTTGCGTGAGAGGGCACTAGGAGTCAGAGGGTTGAGAAAAGGCTTAAAGGAGAAGGTGGTAACTAAGCTGAGTTTAAAAGGTAACAGGCAGGGGTGAGGTAACTGTGAAAGATAGCCAGTGAATACAAAGGTGCAAATGAGGAAATAGAATGGCTCAATGAGGATCAGCAAGATGTCCATAGAGTGCCGGGAACAATTTTATAAACAGGTTGGAAAACTCGGTTGGATCCAGATTGTGAAGGATTTTAAGAGGAGTTTAAAACTGTTCTTAGAAGAAATAGAGAGTCATTGGATTTTATTAATTAGAGGAGTGACGTGATCAGACTTGGACTTTTCTACATTCACTCTGGCACTTATGTGTAGAACCTATTGGAAAGAGGAAAGGATGTATTGGAAAGAGACTTGAGATAGGGAGACCAAATGGGATGCTTTTACCAAATATTTCAAGTGAGATCAAGGTGATGAGGTCATGATCTGAGGTTGAGGCCATATAAGTAAAGAGAAACGGACTGATGTGAGAGATGTAAAGGCAAAAATAAAAAAAAAAGATCTAGCATCTCTCTAGATATGTAGAGTGACACATGATGGGGTTTCTTTTGTCCTTCATTTTTTTTTGTTTTTTACAAGGCAATGAATGGGGTTAAGTGACTTGCCCAAGGTCACATAGCTAGGTAATTATTAAGTGTCTGAAGTCAAATTTGAACTCAGGACCCCCCCCTGAATCCAGGGCCTGTGTTCTATCCACTGTGCCCCCTAGTCGCCCCATTTGTCCTTCAGTTTTGAAGAAGACCATGACAACAGGGAGGTGATTCTGGTACACATGAATTGGATTTGAGTGAGGGAGGACTCCACCAACTTCACTCTTTTCTCCAGATGCATCTGGGTCCAGTGGCCAGATACAAATCAGGTTGATTGGAGATGGTCCTGGATGGAAGGCATTCAGGGTGAAGTGACTTGTCCAAGGTCACACAGCTAGTAAGAGTCAAATATCTGAGATCACATTTGAACTCCTGTCCTCCTGACTCCAAGGCTAGTAGTGCTCAATTCACTGTGCCACCTAGCTGCCCTTTGGGATAATAGAAGGAAGGAGTCAAGGACAACACCTGGGTTACAATCCTGGGTGACTAGAAGGTTAGCAGTAAGACAGGCAGAAAACAAACATTTACTAAGAGCTGATTGTGTATCAGGTTCCATGCTAAGTGCTAGATACAAATACAAGAGGAATGTTGAATTTTGGTGGAAAACAATATTGAACAACCAAAACTAATGATGAAGGATATTAACCGCTCCTCACTGAGAAAGCTCAGAGTGCAGAGTGCATCATAGCCAAGGCAAAAATGTTCATTAAAAGGGTTTTCTTCTTTTTTCTTTCTCAATGAAAGGTAGAGAAATAGATTTTTGTTCACTGAAAAACAAATTAAATCTATGCATGAAAAAGAGAAATATGAGTTTGACTCCCAATTCATTAGTCTTTTCTCTATATGATGCTGCCCTCTCCAGTTCACATATATTATTTAAACAGGGCAATTTTTGAAAGGTAGATGGGGAAACCTGATCTTCCAATGACATCTTGTATTTAATATGCACTCTCTCTTCTTTACCCATTTCCTACCATGAGTTGATATGCCTGCTTTAATTTTCCCATTTCCCCATTTCTGCAGCATGATACAATGAAAAAACAAGCAAAGAAAAATGCAAAAAAAAAAAACCCCAAAACTATGGATTGGGAACCAAAGACCTAGGTTCGAGACCTGACCAATAGTTTATGTCTTTTAGCCACTCTGAATCATTCATTAGAGCGTAAGTTCCTGGAGAGCAGAGACTGTCTTTTGCCTCTTCTTTTTACTAGCACAGGAAATACTTAACAAATGTTTATTGATTGGTTGGTTGATTGATTTCAAGTTATTCAGCCAGAAAGTAAAACTGTTTATGCCCTACCTCCCTCAAAGGGTTGTTAACAGAAAGGCCCACTACATATACTGCTTTATGTTACTTCTTTCCCTATAAATCAGTTTCTCTCCTAGCAGTGGGGATGGGGAGGGAGGGAAATATTCTTTTCAATGAAGAAATTTTTTAAAAATAAATTTATTTGGGGAGGCTAGGTGGCCCAGTGAATAGAGCACCGGCCCTGGAGTCAGGAGTACTTGAGTTTAGATCCGGCCTCAGACACTTAATAATTACCTAGCTGTGTGGCCTTGGGCAAGCCACTTAACCCCATTCCCTTGCAAAAAAATTAAATAAATAAATAAATGAATTTATTCATCTATTTTTCCAACTATATGCAGAGATAGTTTTCAACAATCATTTTTGTAAGGTTCTGAGTTCCACAGTTTTCTCCCTCCCTCCCTTCCCTCCCCCTCCCCTTGAAAGAAAGTAATCTAATATAGGTTTACATGTATAACTATGTTAAACATATTTCCATATTAATCATGTTCTAAAAAAAATCAAGAAAAAAAGGAAAAAACCATGAGAGGGGTAAAAAACCCATAAAACTAGATTTTAAAAATTGAAAATAGTATGCTTTGGTCTGCATTCAGATTCCATAGTTCCCTCTCTGGATGTGGATGGTATTTTCCATCACAAGTCCTTTAAAACTGTCTTTGATCATCGTCCCACTGAGAATAAGTCCATAAGAGTGGATCATTGCACAATGATGCTGTTAGTTTATACAGTGTTCTTCTGGTTCTGCTCACTTCACTCAGCAGCACTTCAAACAAGTCTTTCCTGGATTTTCTGAACTCTGATTGCTCATGATTTCTTTCTTTTTTCATGTTTTTTTTTGCAAGGCAATGGGGTTAAGTGGCTTGCCCAAGGCCACACAGCTAGGTAATTATTAAGTGTCTGAGGCTGGATTTGAACTTAGGTCCTCCTGATTCCAGGGCCAGTGCTCTATCCACTGCACCATCTAGCCACCCCTATCCTTTACTCTCAAAGATGACCATGACATTAGGGAGGTGGTGCCATGAGAAGCACATGAATTGCACTGGAGTGAGGAGGGCTGTGCCAAGTCACCAGTCTCACTTTCTCCCTTCCAGAGCCATCCGGGTCCAGTGGCCAGATATGAATCAGGAAGACCAGAAATATTCTGGATGGAGGACAAACAGGGTTCGGTGACTAGCCCAAGATTATGCAGTTAGTAAGTGTCAAGTGTCTGAAGCCAGATTTAAAATCAGTTCCTCCTGAACTCGAGGAAGGACCACAGTGTCTGATAGCTTATCTTGCCAGGATCTTCAGAATCTTCCTAAGACAATTCAAATGGAAGCAATTCTATTTCCTGACAGAATACTAATACTGTCCAGGTTTCACAGACATACAGCAAAGAGGACAACACAACAGCTCTGTAGACCTTCAGTTTGATAGTCAGTCTAATACCGCCTCTCTCCCATACTTTCCTTTGGAGTCCCCCAAACACTGAGCTAACTCTGGCAATGTATGCATCAACCTCATCCTCTAGGTGGACATACCTGGAAACTATACTGTCAAGGTAAGTGAACTTATTCACAACATCCAAAATCATTTCTCCATTTCTTGGAACTTGTAGGGCTTTTAGTTGGTTTGTTTGTTGTTCCAACCTATTACCTGGTATTTGGAGAAAGCAGGAAAGATACTAATAATTTGCCAAGAGTTTCTTCATTGTCCAATAAAGCTTTCATTAGGATCCAATCAGAAAGTACCAATTTCAAAGCACTAGTTACTCATAGGGGTGGTAGAGAACTTCCCATATTGACAACAAAATCATCTAGGGAGCTAACTAGTTCTCTTTTTAACCATTAAATGCATCAAATAAAAATAAGAGGTAGGCTCTTTCCTCCTAATAACGCCACCTCCCCAACCAGCTTAGTCTTTAAAAGAGATTTTTGAGAGGACCAGATTTTCTTTAGACTATACAAAGGTGAGGTATAAAGCATATATATATACTCACAAGTCATGGAACACTAAGAATATTTAACCCTCTTAAAATAACATTAAAATAATATGTTTCTTTATTTTAAGTTTGATAGGAAGTCTAACCCTAACCAAGTTCATAACTCCATTCCTGAATAGATTTTTGTTCCTAAAATGGGCCTCCTCTAAAGAGGAGTAGGTTTGGGGTGGCAGTGGTCCCTTCCCTCTCAGATATCCTATGTTGGAGCAGGTTAAGAACTGGTTTCAATCAAGAAGCCATCCAATTCTTACCTCTGATAAATATTAGTTGTGTGATATGGACAGAGGACAGGTGTTTAATTCTCTTACAGGCTAAATTTCAGGAAAGGTGCTTCTCAGGTTTGGCAGAAGTAGTTTGATCACATACATACACACCCATAAACATACATACATACATACACACACATGTTCTCATGCACTTTGTTTTTCACACCCTAATAACCACAAAAGGTTAAAAGTAGAATTGATTCTGTCTCTAGAGATTCTGCTAGAACAGGTTTCCACAGAGAAGGGCATCATTAAGTGCTGAAAGGAGGTAAGAGGGAGAATTAATGACTGGGCATGTTTGCTGCTAAGGAAACATGTCCTTTGTAGATACGAGGAATTTTTTTAAAAAACCTATGCAATACACTCAGGGACTTAAATGGACTTTTAGAAAGGGGACAATGGTAAGCCTCCTCAGAACCAGGACCCCGAACGTATCCTGTGTAGTATCTTGGACATGTTTAGCTCTTTACAAAGAAGCCATTTTTCCAACAGATGAAAAAAATCTCAAAATATGCATTAGATAGGGGAGTAGAAAAGAGAAAGCTAGCTTCTTCTTGAAGTGCAGCCGCTTCAGTGGTGGAGACTCCAGCTGAAAGAATTGAGAGATGGAGAAGGCAAGACTTGTGTGTGCTTTGAATCACTCTCAGCATGCAGCACAATACTGGGCCCAGACTAATACTGAGAGGTTGATTGTTGAAGATGTACAATTGATAAATAGAAACTTTCTAATGAAAAGCTTACCAATAAAATACAAGCCATTCAGGATATGTGGCAAAGAATAGAGTCAGTTAAGAACTGTTGCCAAGGTATCATTGAGAGATATCTGAGTATCAGAATAATTCCAGGGAAAAATTCATTACTGTTTTCAGGTGCTCTGTGTGAAATGTGAATCTGAATCTGTCACTGTTTATCTCACCCTTGAACTCTGAAATTAAAAGGTGTGCTTTTCAGACTTAGAGATCACAGAGAAAAGTGTCAGAATCTACAGAGGGATACCTTCCACAAGTCTGCTCAGAGAGAAAGAAGGGTTCTTTTGTTGCCATTATGAAGACTAGAAAAAATAGTTAGGACTGCCCTTGAACTCTGAGAGTTGTAAATTCAGAATGGATTGAAACCTAGAGGTTAAATGACTTTGTCTTAACAAAAGGATGGGGCAAAGAACAAGTCAAGAAACAATAAACAATGTTATTAAAGACAATTATAAGAAATTTTGGGATGCAACTAAAGGAATCCTCAGGAGAAAAGATATCTCTAAACACTTGTATAAAAAAAGAAATCAGAGAGAGGAAGAGAGAGAGAGAGAGAGAGAGAGAGAGAGAGAGAGAGAGAGAGAGAGAGAGAGAGATTACTAAATTGATCAAAACACTGGTAAAACAACAAATCAAAAAAGCTCAAGGGAACAGTTAGGTGGCCCAATGGGTAGAGCACCTGCCATGGAGTCAGGAGTACCTGAGTTGAAATCTGACCTCAAACACTTAATAATTACCTAGCTGTGTGGCCTTGGGCAAGTCACTTAACCCCATTGCTTTGCAAAAACTATAAAAAACTTTGCAAAAACTATAAAAAAAAGCTCAAGTAAACACAGACATAAAAATCCTGAGAAACTGAAGAAGAAATAAACAAAGCTGGGGAGGGGAATATTGATTTACGTAAGGCAGAGACATTTTTTTTAAAAAGCCAATACATAGATAAAAAGTTAGTTATTTTAAAAAATAAATTACCAAAATGAAAAAAATCATGACAGAGATGAGGAAGTTATTAGAAATTATTCTGCCCAATTATTTGTCAACAAACCTGATGATTCAAATGAAATTAATATTTATAAAATGTGTAATACCTAGATTAGCACAATAAGAAATAGAAAATGTTTTAAAAACCCTGTCCCCTTCCAAAAAATCAATGAGCCATAAAGAAACTCCTCATCTGGAAGTTTTTGTAGGGGGAGCAGAGGAGATTGGGCTGGGGTGGGGGTAGAGGGAAGGTGGAAGGAAACGCGAACCAGGAGACACTGTGCCTGCTTCTAGTAATTTTCAGGTGCTGCTGGGAGGCTGGGGCCAGGGTGGTGTGGGAGTCTGCTAGAATCCAAGATCACATGTCCAAGTTGGGGCAAGAGTGACACATGCTGGATCATGGAAGAGCAGGCAGACGCTACTAATGTCAATAACTGGCACCGGACTGAGAGAAATGTTTCAAAATGGTCCACGGATAAGCTGAAATCTTTGTTTCTGGTAATCCAAGTGTATGGTGCAGAGGGCAACTGTGAGGTGACAGAAGTGAGTAAGCTTAACGGAGAGGCATCAATCAAAAATCGAACAGGCAAATTCATCTTCTTCTGAGTGGACCATCAAACTGAACTGGATGAGTACTTCTAAGTCAGGAAGGAAATATAAGGAGATCCCCAACTTGTCAAATGAAAACAATGTCAATGAAGTGGAGGTTATTGTGAGCCTTGCCAAAGATGAACCTGACACAATCCTGTTGGCCTTAGTGAAGCAGGAAGGTGTGACAAAGATTTGAGATGCAGTGGAAACTTATATCAGGACTCTTAAAACAGAATTCTTGCAGGGCATGATCCTACCTACTCTGAATGGTAAGACAGTAGATCCAGTCCCCTTGCTGCCAGTGAAAGCTGAGGAGTCCAAAGTCAAACCTGATACTCTGGCAAGTCAATCTAAAACTGTTGGTGTCATGATCCCTACCTGCAGGATCGTTCTGAGGGATGCTTTCCCAACATCAGCAGAGGAACTCATTAGGGTATTTGTCACCCAGGAGATGGTTCAGGCCTTTACCCATGCTTCTGCTGTGTTAGAAGTAGATAAAGGGGGAAAGTTCCACTTGCTGGATGGTAACAACACTGGGGAGTTCTTGGATCTGGTCCCTGAAAACAAGATTGTCATGAAATAGAGGTTTCAGTCATGGCCTGAGGGGCACTTTGCTACAATTACCTTGACCTTTATTGGCAAAGATGGAGAGACAGAGCTTCTCATGGAGAGAAAGGACATCCCATCACCAGAGGAGGAACAGAGAAGACAGGGCTGGCAGCGGTTCTATTTTGAGAGCATCAAACAAACCTTTGGCTATGGCACACACTTATTCTAATGTTAATTTCTACAGGGTCATGGCCCACCCAGCAGCTCAGTCCAACTCTCTACCATCCTGCAACTGTGACTGGCAGGATTGCATCATCCCAACCACCACTATGGGGCCTAGACTCCTCCCCTATCATCTACCATAGCTTTGTGCATGTTTTCTGCTAGGTGGGATCAGACAGTGAATTCTCTTTTATCTGTACATATGCTAAATAAATATAACCTTAAAAAAAAACAACAAAAAAGGAAAAACCAGCAAAACAACAGAACCAGATGGATTTTCAAATGAATTATATAAAATATTCAAAGAACAATTCCAATGTTTTATAAGCTGTTTGAGAAAATATGGAAAGAAGATATCTTATCAAACTCCTTCTATGAAACTAATATAGTTCTGATATGTAAATCAATGAGAAATAAAGGAGAGAAAGAAAACTATGTCACTATCTCCAATGAATATTGTAAAACTACTGAAAAACATTTTAGCAAAGTCGCTACAATAACATGGTAAAAAGTTACACCCTATAACTGAGTTAGATTTACTGCAGGAATGTAAGATTGTTTGTTTCAGTATTTAGTAAAAGCATAAACATAATAGAACAAATTAATTTAGTCCCTAGGGCTGACAATCTAGGTTTCATTCAGGACTCTTCACTACTCATCTCTACCTTCATCCAAACTGTTGTCAAACCTGTCGATTTCACCTTCTCTACATCTATTCTATCGAATACACTCTTCTCTTCTGTCACACTGTGACACTCTGGTGTAGCCCCTTCTCACCTCATGTCTCAATTCTCACAATAATTGCTGGTGGGACTGCCTGCCCCAAATCTTACCCTACTCTAGATCATTCTGCACTCACTCATTAAAGTGCTTTTCCTAAAGCACCTATCTGACCATGTCGTCCTCCTCACTAGCCACTCCCACCCTCTCTCACCCAGTCAGTAAACTCCAGCAGATCCCTATCATCTCTAAGACCAAATACAATATCCTCTGGCATCCAAAGCCCTCCAGAACCAAACCACCACATCACCTTTTCTGTCTTCTTATACCTTACTCCCAAACACCTACTCTTTGATCCAGTGATACTAGTCTGGCTATTCATGAACAAGATGCTCTTATCTCTCAACACCTACTCATCTTCACCTCCTAGCTTCTCTAACTTCCCTCAAGTGTCAACTAAAATCCCATCTTCTACAGTAAGCTTTTTTCCAGGTCTTCTTAATTATAGTGCCTTGCCCCTCTTATTTCCTAGATAGCCCATCTCATAGCCTATACTTGTGTTTGCTCACTAAATTATGAGCTCAATACCTTTTGCCTCTTTCCATATGCCCAATGCTAAGTCCAATTTCTGGTTCAAAGGAGGTACTTGATATTCATTGACTGGCTAATAATAAAAACAAAAATGACATATCAACAGATGCAGAAAAAATTTTGACAAAATACAACAATCCTTCATATTAAGAAAAAAAATTTCAGTAGAAGAAATAAAGGAATTGTTTCTTAAGATACTATTTAAAATCTATTTGTATTATTAGATCAACAACACTGTATGTGCTGAATAATAGCTGTTACCCCCAAAATGACCATGAGCCATTTTGCTTCTTGTTCAGAAGCACAGATATCTTCCTCACCCCAGTTTTAAAATGACTGGAAGGTAAACATAGCAAGACACCCTACTATGAGCTACTATTCCTATATTTGTATTTATTTATATTTATTGTTAATATTTATTTACATTCATATTTATTTATATTTAATTATGAAGCCATAACATTTCATAGTATAACATGTACTCTCATAATGACTGTTGTTTATAATATTCCTCTCCACTGGCATTATGTTCAAACACCAAGCAGGGGCTAGTTTGCCAAATGACCTACTTAAGCATTGGTGCTCTGGCCAGTTATATTATCTTAAGAATTAAATTAGATTAACCTTATAAACATCTAAGTCATTACCTGATAATCCACTTTTTTGGAAAGACTGAACCAATAGACCTTTCAGTCAGCTTCCCCTTTGTACCCCATCACTACTACCTCCCAAGATTTCACCAATGTGTCTGCTAAGTAACTTGAAATTAGGGTCATCAGCATTAGAGTGATCCCTCAAGAGCCTTATGTACGTCTAAGCTGAGTTAAGGTGTTATTATCTGAAGAATAACACACCAGTTTGCTAATATGTTGGTGGGGAATTGGTTTATTTGGTTCACTGGGCACTAACCATTTTCACAAACAAGAGTAAAGACCAGTGAGAGTGAAATATAGGTCAAGGAAATTTTGAAAGGAGTTGGGGCTGGGGCTGGGGAGGAGAAATCAGTAATGTTCCATTCTTCATGATTCTGTATAGGGTTTTCTTGGCAAAACTGCTGAAGTGGTTTGCCATTGGATTAATGTAAAAAGAGATAAACTGACTTGTTCAGGGTCATACAACTAGTGTCTGAGGCTTGATTTGAACTTGGCCTTCCTGACTCTAGACCCAGTGCCCTATTCACTGAGTCACCTAGCCGAAATCAGGAACACAAGCCCAAGGACATGATGGCACCAAGGGGTACATGTGGGATGACTCCTGGATAGCTTGGGCACTAAGTATCTGAAAGTAGGAAAGAGAATGTTAAAAGAGAGTATCAGGGCACAAGTAAAATCAGAAGGGAGCTCTCCCTCCTTTCAACTCTCCTAGCTCTTTGAACCTCTCCAAAATAAAATGGAAAACTGAAAGAGTTTATTTTTCATGGGTGTAATCATTCCTCCCTCTCCTTACTCACATCCCCCCCAAAAAATCAACACTTTAAGCTGGCTGAAGGCAAGGGACTATCTTTCTTATCTTAGTATCACCCTCAGTGACTTACAAGGGCTCAGCAAAGGTTTGGCTCATTGGATTCGAAGGCCTCCACTGCCAAACAGCACCAGTGAATAATTTTGCCCTGGTGATCTTTGTAGGAGAATTCACTCCTTTTCATTCCCATCACCATAAAAGGTATTTCATGTTTCCATATTAGGGTTCATTTTATTGTTTTATCTACCAGTGAGAATACTGATGCTGCTGGGTTGTTTGTTTTAACCCCAAATAGTTCTCATAGCCAGCCCTGCTTTATTAGACCCTTGAATTAAACTCCATCTAAAATCTCCAATTTAAAGTCAGAAAGAACATACAAAGTTAGATTTATGGATCCATCTTCTCTGTTTTGTGGGCATCTGAGGAGTGCTAATTTGAGAGAAATCAGGGGTCTATTCAATACAAATGGGGGTTGGAGGAGATTCTATTTACTAAGATCAAAATTTGAACCAGGAACTTGGAAAGCTACAGTCCACTTGGTGAGCCATTATAGGCCTTCACATCAGTTCCAAGACATATCTGAATGTCTCATCACCTCCAGGTTACATTTCCTCAGCATTCTTTTTTTTTTAATTTATTTATTTTAGGTTTTTTGCAAGGCAAATGGGGTTAAGTGGCTTGCCCAAGGCCACACGGCTAGGTAATTATTAAGTGTCTGAGACCGGATTTGAACCCAGGTACTCCTGACTCCAGGGCTGGTGCTTTATCCACTTCACCACCTAGCCTCCCTGCTCAGCATTCTTATAAAAATATCCTCTTGGGGGGGCAGGTAAGTGGCACAGTAGATAGACACTTAATAATTACCTAGCCATGTGGCCTTTGGCAAGCCACTTAATCCCACTGCCTTGCAAAAAACCTAAAAAAAATATCCTCTTGGGGCATCTAGTTGGTGCAATGGATAGAGCACCAACCCTGAAATCAGGAGGACCTGAGTTTAAATCGGACCTCAGAGACTTAATACTTACTTAGCTGTGTGAACAGTCACTTAACCCCATTTCTTTGTTTCTTGCTTTTTTTGTTTTGCAGGGCAATGGGGTTAAATGACTTACCCAAGGTCACACAGCTAGGCAGTTATTAAGTCTCTGAGGCCGGATTTGAACTCAGGTCCTCCTGACTCCAGGGCCAGTGCTCTATCTACTACACCACTAAGGCACCCAATCCCATTGTCTTGTAAAAAAAAAAGTATCTTCTCCTCACATCCTTAAAAAAAGCTATCTACAAATCAGAAACTCGTGCATATTATCAAATCAAACATTTCCCCTGCTTCCTATTTCTTCCTGGAAAAAAAGAAGATAAAGGCCCAATAAATCTTCTGACAGATACTGCTAGACCTGATTTGAATTCAACCAGCTCTTACAATTCTCATCTATTCATGGTCAAATACAGAAGTGGATTTTTTGTGCATTTTTGCAGAGCCTACTGACCACTGACCACAACTGAATTCCAAAAATATTTCTAAGTCAACTAAAATAATCTACTGTGTTAAAAATGGCAAGCATAAGACAAAAAAAGATGATAACAAGGACTATGCTATCTTTTATTTTCCAGTGCCTTCCCTCTCTTCAGGGATTTTTTCTTCTTCTTCCCTCTTTCTCCTCCTCCTCCTCCTCCTCCTCCTTTTCTTTTTTCGGAGTGAGGCAATAGGATTAAGTGACTTGCCCAAGGTCACATAGCTAGTAAATATCAAGTGTCTGAGGCTGCATCGAACAGGGATGCTGTTCTCTAACCACTGAGAAACCGAGGTGCCCCCATATAATTTTCTTTTTTAAAAAATGGGGGGAGGGATCTGGCCATAGAAGCTAGCTCATCTCAGTAACATCTACTCTCTTCCCCAAATTGTTAGTTCACAAGACATCAGCTGTGCTCATTCTCAGGAATGCCTTTCAGTTTTAAGTCATAATGCAGGGCTAGGCAGGCCCCAAATTCTCTCCAATGTTATAAACTCCTTGGGTTAGCTTTTAGAGGTGGAGTTCTATCTAAAATCATTTTTGCATATTCATAACCCAGAAAAAATATGGTTTGGAAGGCAAATTCTGACAGATAGTTCACTGGAGTAGCGTGCAATCTGACACTATAATTACAGGTGCGACTCTACCATAGGAAATACTTAATTTACAAAGTGTCAGCAACAAGTCACCTGGATCCGAGGAAAGCTTTGGCACTTTATGGGCAGTCAGTCCTATTGACAACACGACAGAGTGACAGCAAACTTCTTCACCAAAGAAACCAATAAACATGACAACAACAGATGGTGTGCTGCTGGGCTACTCTCCTTCCTCCTTCCTGCTTTCTTGGGGGGGAAAAGAAACTGGATAACTAGCCAGGAAAGACTTGGTGATAAAGTTTGGTTAACTGGCTTTATAGTTCTAGTGAGAATGCTTTGTTTTTCCTTCTGAGAGCCAGGTCAGCACATGACACCCTCAGGGTACCAAGGATACTCTGAGGGGTTAGGGTGCCTTGCTCTAACTGCTCAAGTTCCTTTGCTGGGTATACTCTCCCCATTGTTAGCCACCAGAGAGGGACTAGAACTCCAATATCAATAGTTCTTTACAATGGGATATTTATTTCAAAGTTATAAGAAGAACAAAGTATAAAGATCTCCTCCCAGTACCATAGCGGGGTGGGGTGGGGGGGAACACTCCCTACTTTATTGGTCCCAGTAGGTTCAGGTCCAGATAAAACATTACTGCAAGTGGATTCCTTATCTCAGCAACTGGTTAGGTACTAGTTCTCTGGGACCCTCACGTGGGATGACTGCCCTCCCTTCCAGTTCACCATACTCTCAACTCCTAGATGCCTAGATTCTGAAACATCTCATTATCCTTACCTCTGAAACTTACAAGGTTGTAGTCAACGTCCATCTTTATGGTATCTATATGCCAACCTTGGCAGGCAGGAGGTTTCCTCCCCTCATAGTAGGATCTCTCACTGGAAGCCTGTCAGAAAAGGAGTCCAACCAAGAGCAGACATCCACCCAAAAAGGGAGGGTGAGGTCAACTAAGAACTTTGAAGCTACCCTCATCCCTTTTTCTTCAACTGCAAACAAAGGGGCTATTGCCCACCATGTGGTGAGCAGCCTGGAATCATCTACTCACATGCTCCAAAGTCTCTCCAACAACACTTCTATTACACATTGGCAGAACTCTCCTAGAAAAGGCTCTCTAGTCTCTTCCATAAGGTGAGAAGCATAGGAGGTGCTCTGCACCCTATTATATATTTATGTAGGTTGACTAAGACTTTCATTGGTCAAAATACAACGCCAAAACATTCAGGCTTTGCTTCTGGCAGATATACATATTAAAGACAGGCAAGAGAAATTAATAACATACTAACCTTGTAGTAAAGCTAGAGACAATCTTGGGAAGTGTTGTCTGAATCTTCAGTGACTGTGGTATGAAATGTAATAGATTAAAAAAAACTGAAAAAAACCCTGAACATTATATGTCACTCCTTTTGTTCTTTGTATATTCAAATGTTTGTATTCATTGGTCATTTTTAAGTTTGATGTAAACAAAAATAATTCAAGAAAAAACGAAAATCATGTCATACAATACTACATGTTTGCTTCCTCAAGATGTGAAGCAAGAAACAGCAGGGGAGCAAGGAATCCTGGCTTTGAATATGAGAGTTCAGATATGTGACCTTAGGGAAGTCACTCTATTTTCTGAACCTCAATTTTCTCATCAGAAAAATGGGAATGATAACAACTTGCACTGTTTACTTGATGAGATTTCTGAGAGAGAAAAATATTCTATGTGCTTTAAAGTGTTGGAGCAATGTGAGTTGTCATTGCTATTTTTAGTTAGTCAAATCCTTACATTTCCCTTTTGGCCTTACTCTGAGTCTCTGTAGATATCTCCACTTTTCCATCAGAAAAGGTCCTCCATTCATACTAGACTTGTGCTGCTGGCACTATAAGGGTTACATTCCAAAGAAGGATGGGGGAAAAAACAAAGAAATTTGAAAACCTGTCTGTTTTTACTTACATACCAAAACAAAGTCTGCAAACATTTATTAAGGTCCTACTAAATATCTAACTAAAAGGTTCTGAGTATACAAAGTCACAAATCAACCCTCGAAAAGGTTACAAGTAAACACAAGATAATTTGAGGGAGGGAACCCTGACCACTTGAGAGGATTCAAGAAATGCTTCTAATAGAAGATGGTCCCCGAATGACCCCTTAGAAGGCAACTAGGAGATCTAAAGAAGTAGAGGTGAGGAGGGAGGGTATGGGAGGTGTGCATTCAGAAGAGCCTGTACAAAGACAAGGAGATAGGAGATGCAAACTAAACTCAGGAAATGGCAAGTCGAGCAGTTTGGCTGCCTTGTAGTATTGTGGAGGGGAGTAAGGAGTAATAAGTCTGGGAGGGTAGGCTGGAACTAGAGTGTGAATAGTTTCACTTGCCATGCTGAAGAGTTTGTATTTCATCCCAGAGGACGTAAATAGGGAATTACTGAAGCATCTTGACCAGGAGAAATGATTTCAGAATACTAATTTGATGGTTCTGTGAAGGGCTAATTAGAGAAAAAAAGGTCAAGAGCAGGGAGCCCACATACGAGGTTAATATATGGTCCAAACTAAGTGCTTATGGAGTCTTGAGCTTGACTGGAGAGAAGAGAGCTGATGAGAGGGGATGGGTTGGAGAGAAAATCTAGATGACTTGGCAACTGTTACTTACAGATAGTAAGGAAGAAGAACTAGGGATGGCTCCTAGTTTTTCCAATCCCGGTGCAAAGAAGGATGACAATGCCTTTGTTGGAAAGAATGAAGTTTGAAGGTGGAGTCAGTTTAATATTACAAATAATGAGATCCATTTCAGACATATTGACTATGAGGTGTCTATGGAATATGTAGGTAGACTGTTGAGCAAACCGCTGGAGATATAACACTAGAAGTTCAGAGGAGAAGAACCGAATACACACACACACACACACACACACACACACACACACACACACACACACCCCCTTGGAAATCATCAGCAGTGGATTTTCGCTATATTAACAGTTTTTGAAAAGATAAAATTGATGACCAAAATAACAAAACATTTTTAAAGAAAAAACTACTGGCAACTTTGAAAATAACATATCCAAAATGAGCAATTCTTTACAACATAGATAAAATTTCATAGAACTAATGTGAGCATAGGAGGTTAAGTTTTATGCTTTGGGTCATGAAATGAAGATAACTGTTAATAAACCAAGAGCTTTGTGTGAGGGAGTGCAATGTAAATAGAAGCAAGTTTATAGTAAGGGCATATTCTCAACATTTATCTCTATTTGCCAATAGGAAACAGGTTGTCCTAATATTCCAAGTGGTTCCTGTTAGCCTTCTTGGAGTTGTTAAGAGGTCAATATTGTCAGAAGTGTGCTAACAAATAATTAACAACTGGCTCTCAACCAGGACATACTTTTGCAGTTTCATCTGCATGACTACCATTTCATTTTCTTAAGTCTAGACAATCAACAGAACAATAAATCAAGCCCTGGTTTGGGGTTTTGTCTCATTTCTGATGTGTAAATGCTCACAGTGAAAAATGTAATAGGTTGGAACAAGCTCCAACATACCCTTGGTCCTAATTTGACATACAGCTAGGTTCCAATTAGTGCAAATAATGAGCCCCCTGAAGTGGTCACATGTATTCAAATTTGTACTCTTGAAATTTATAATTATGTAAAATATAGTAATTTTTTCCAAACCAAAAGAAATCTGCAGGACAAATATAGACATTTGACACATTTTTGTCTGTGCCTTTGACACAAACAGAATCAGTGATTGATGTTGGAAAGTCCCAAAGCAATAACAACAACAGCAACTGACATTTTTATAACCCCTTTATAAAATTTGCAATGTTTTGTAAATTTTCTAGTCGCAAAAAATGGTTTCCTGACCTCAGTCTATAATACCTTATTGCCTTTTTCAAAATAAACCGTACTAAAATGCATGGTGTGAGTTCACATGAATTTTGACACAGTGAATTCAAAGACAACTCCCATTTCCCTAAAAAGCTCAGATCAAACTCCACAACTTTAGATGTAAACATAATTGAAAGGGAAGGAAGCATATATCACAAAACTAATTTTTATAAAAAATACCAGTGGTTCATGCTGAACTGATGGCGTCATTTGAGCTATATTTTGCTGGGTTCTCTCCTGTACATTCCCCCTGGTTTGTAAAGTAAGGCCAGCCTCTTTGATAGATTTAATTACAATATGCAAAATCATGTGATCCTGCTCCAGACTATTCCAAAGAATTTCTTTAACTGAAGCAGAGACTAGATATTTCTCCTCTAATCATGACATTACTGCATTTACAAAAAAAGTTTCAAAGTCCAAGTCAATATTCTGAGTCATCATTATGAAAATGTTTCTAAGGGACAAATATTGCATGTGAGAAAGAAATCATCTATGCCTGAACATAATATGAACATCAGCATCATAACAACAATAGCCCTAAATTAAAATCATTGTCTTGTCACTTTGAATTTAAGGTTCGCTACAATAAGAATAATCTCAAAACCTTCCATCTTTCCAGGACATGATGAATGAGTTTAGATTAAAAGTAGCTAAAAGAAGAACGGCCACTAATGTGTTTTAAACAGTCACTGCTCAGTTACCGACATGTAATATTTCATTTTCTTTAAGATGTCAAGGGATGTTGTGTATCTAACAACAACAATACATCTATCATTACATGCATCATAAAAATAAGGAGGACATAAATTCGTTTGTGCCTGTTGAAGTCTAATTATCTGTAAAATCATTATTTGGCACTTTAACAAATTGACACAATCAAGTTAATGATCCTCAACATATTAAATTTTGCAATGCATTTCTGGTTGCTTACTAAAGTCTTAGTAAATGTTTAGGGGCATGGATGACATCAATACGATGAGGAGAATGAGAATTTAAACTTCTTAGGGAGATCAAAGCACTACTGTCATTCATAGCATGTTATTTTACTCACTTCTCCATGGAGAGAAATTAAAAACACGAGTCTGAGAGTTTGTCCACTTCTCATTGTATTGCTAAATTCTGTGTTAATACAATTTCATTTGAAATTACAATGGATGAAATTACCAGTAGGCAAATGGATTTTTATCATGAAATGAAGGCATCAATTTTGAGAATATGTTCTTAACCATTAGATCAATGCGTTTCCATTAAAAAAAGAGAATGAGCCAAAGGGCTATGACTAATTATAGATTTTTCATATATGACTGAGTTTGGCATAGAACGGCAGTGTATAGGTTAGGAGAGAATCTGTTTTAGCCATTGGCTATTACAAAATAGATTAGAATCCATTTCACCAGCTGTTCTATAATCCACTTGTCAATGGTCAGACCCATCAACTAGATAGAAAGTTTATTTTAGAACACATTTCATGCTACTTCAGAAAGGCCTTTGTGAACAGCTGTGATATGGTTTATGTAGCTTGGATTTCCAAGGGCTATGAAGGGCTAAGTTGGAGTGATCCCACCTTATTTAAGGGTATTGAAGATATGTTGATGGTTTTTATATTTCTATGAGTTTTATGGTCATTATGGGGAGGAAGAAAATATAGGCTGTGGGAGCCACCCTCCAGAGGAAGTCCAGGGTAGGGAGGTCTTTCTCTTGTGACCTTGAATCTGGCAAATAACTAGAAAGGGTCTCCATTGACCCCAGGGTGGATTTGTCACTTTAGCTCTGCCTATGAGGGGCAAAAGATGAGCAACTCAGGTTCAGAATTAGAGATTATGCTCTTCTGGGAGTACAGAAGCTCCTATTTGAGAGGTCTCAGCCTGCAGATGAAAAGAAATCAGTTCAAACTAGTTACAACAGAGAGACAAGGTAGCAAGGCTTTCTCTTTCTTCTTTCTGAGACCAAGAGTGTAAAACTCCCCAGACAGGATGGGGAAGGCACTAAAGTCTGAAACCCAGGATGGGAGGGTGGCAGGGGTGGGGGTAGGGGTAATGCCTACTGGATTGAGAACAACCTATCTTGAGGTGCCCAATTTGGAATCCACTAGCAATAAATCCTGTCTAGTCCTCATATCTAGTAGGTTAGATTGGGGACAGAGAATTGGGATCCACAGTGTTGCAAAAGGTGTCTAAGACTAACCAACTCCATGGTCATGGAGCAAGAACTGAACTAATGAGAGAATCAAATACTTTCAGATGAAAGGAAGTTTGGAGATCATCTAATTCAAATCTTTCCCTTTTCATAGGAGGAAAGTATACTGGGGAATTATTTCTGATTACATGAATATGCAAAGGTTCTAGATTTTCTTAGTCCCAATGAGGTAAATCCCTTCCCTATGGAGTACAGAGAGATGTACCACCCCCAACAAGATCACAAAGTCAGTAGGTAGCAGAGGTAGGAGATTATTCCAGTCATCTTGACTCCAAGCCCAGCACACTATCCATCACATCATCTTACTTCTTATTCCTTTTTACTTAAGAAATCAAAATTTAGAAACATTCTTATGTCTGACTGAAATACTGGGGGTGATCTTTACCTTTTCCACTTTTATTATGTAAGAAATAATTGTAAAAGATAGATATATTGGGGTAGCTAGGTGGTGCAGTGGATAGAGCACCGGCCCTGAAGTCAGGAGGACCTGAGTTCAAATCTGACTCAGACACTTAATAATTACCTAGCTGTGAGGCCTTGAGCAAGTCACATAACTCCATTGTCTTGCAAAAAAAACCTAAAAAAAAGATAGATATATTAAACTTGATATATCCTTTAAAAAACAAACTATATATACCTAAAGATCAGTTTTACATGCAATTCATTTTTGTCCTTTGAATATTGAAATGTTTATTTTTTATAATTATGGGACTGATAATAAAAAGTAACTATAAATTAATTAGGAATGTTTTGATTTTCCCAATATTATAGAGAAATAAAAGCTACAACAAAGGAACCAAAGTGGTGAAGTGGATAAAGCACTGCACCTGGAGTCAAAAACCTAAGTACAAATCAATCAATCAACCGATTAATAAGTGTTTCTTAAGTGTCTCCCAGGTTCCAGGTACTATGTTAAAGTCTGAGGATATAAAGAGATAGCTCGTCTCTCAGGACCCTCAAGGAGCTCACAACATGAGGGAGACAAACAAAATATGTACAAACAACATAGGGGGAAAATAGGAACTAATTAAAAGAAAGTTAAGAGGGGGTAGGAAAACCTTTCTAAAGAAGATGGGATTTTAGTTGGGACTAGAAGGAAGCCAGGAAGGTAAAAATGAGGAGGCATGGTTGTCAACCAGAAAAAATGCTGGCAGCAAAGAAATAGAACAAGGAGGACGTGTCACTGTGGTAGGAGTAAGGGGTCAGAAGACTAGAAAGGATGGAGTAGGCTAGCAAAGGCTTTTAATGACAAGGAGAGGTTGTTGTATTTGATCCTGAAGACCACTGGAGTTTGAGGGGTGGGGGAGGGGGAGGGGACATAGATCTTAGATTTAGACAAAATCACTTTGGTGGCTGAATGGAGGGTAGATTGGAATGGGGGACAGACTTGAGGCAGGCTGACCCACCAGCAGGTTATTGCAATAGTCCAATACAAGGTGATGAAGACCAGCAAGAGAGTGGTGGCTGGGTCAGAGGAGAGAAGAGGTCATATAGAGAGATGTTGTAAAGGGATAATCAAGAGATTGGCTATGTATCCAGAGAATGAACTGTGGAGTTTAAACAAAGACCAAAGTCTATTACCTTCAATTTTTTTAAAAAGTGTCTTATTTATACATAATTTGGATCCCTCTAATATTTTATTTTCTCGTCAAAGATATTATTTCACTCTCAACACATTCAATTTTGATCCATGTATAGCATGGAAACAATGGAAAGATTATCAGACTGCCTTCTGTGGGGGGGGGGTAGGAGGGAAGGGAGAACGGGGTAAAACATTGTAAAATTTAAAACCTTACAAAAAATGATAGGTGGAATCTACTATTGTATATAATGGGAAAACAAATAAAATATTAATAAAAGAAATAGACTATGAGAGAGATAGTGAGGAGTTAAGACTTGCTCCTAGGTTGCAAGCCTGAGGGATTAGAAAGATGGTATTACCTTTAACAGTTAACAGAAGGGTAGGAAGGGGAAAGGTTTAGGGAGAAAGACAATGAGTTCTGTTTTTAGATATGTTCAGTTTAAGATGTCTACTGGATGTCCAGTTTGAGAGGTCTGAAAGGCAGAGATGGGAGAGTGGAGTTCAGCAGAGAGGTGAGGGTTAGAGAGATAATTCTGAAGGTTGTCAGCATAAAGATGATAATTAAACCAATGGCAGCTGATGAGATCATCAAAAGTAGTAGTATAAATGGAGAAGAGTAGAGGGCCCAGTAGCGGACCCTTGAGAGTTCCTCTGGTAGTTCAGACACTTACTGTCTGATACTTGACAAGTCATTTAACTAGTGTCTGCCTTAGTTTCCTCATCTATAAAATGATAATAACAACACCTATCTCCCAGGGTTAGTGTGAGTATTGTGAGAGAATATTTGTAAATTTCTCTTTGCAAGCATTAAAGTCCTATGTAAATGTTTGCTGCTATTATATTTATTATGCTAAAAATGGAATGAGACAAATTTATTTTCTTTCCATTAAAAAAGTACCTCTTAAGTTTAGATAGAGGCAGGTATCTAAGGTGTTTCATGGTTTCACAAATGCTTTCTTGCAAAACAGTAAATACTGAGAGAAATAAGGGAGTTATGTAAGCCAAACTCCATTTTATGACCCAAATTTCATTTCCCTGTAAATTCCACCTGCTTGCTAATCATGGAAATTGAGTGATATCCGGTTTTATGTCTGAGAAAGTCCACTCGCTGCATCTCCTTCCTCCCTAATATCAAAACTCACTCACAACTTGAAAACCTTCCTTTCCTTCAGTTAGAAATCAGATGACCTAATCTTGTACCTTGGCTTATAGGTAGTTGTTTTTTTTATGCCTAAACATCCATCTCCCCTATATTTAGAGTCCAGTGCCAAACTGAGGAGGCCACTACCCAATTTGTTATGCAATTGGCATGCTTTGCTTAATAAATACATATGCTCAGAAATTTGAGCTTTGTTTTCCTCAGCTATGTCAGATTTCGCCATATACCAAAACTGGACCCAAAATTAAAATGTTATACGTACCTGAAAGTGAAATAGATGTTTTTCTGTCAAAAATGAAGAAGAGAAAGCATGATTATACATATGATTACAAAGATAGGACAATTTTTCTCTCTTATTTTCTGCCATTACCTTGTACTTATACTAAAGACTTAGCCTGAAACAAGAAAAATGCATCAGGAAAAAGTATGGCTGCGATCTTTTAAAAAAAGGCCCAATTTTCCCCAACAGAGAACTGTGATTTCTGTATTAACCATTTTGTACCTATTAACAAAAACTGATGTGCTATCTCAAAGGAGTTGAAATTTTTCATAAAAGACTTATTTTGCAGGAGCCTACAGTCTGAAAGACAGGCATCTAAGCCAAGCTGCCATTAGCAACTGAAATTACTGAAAATGGTTTCTGATTCTTACTGCATTTATCTAAAGTAATGAATAGTTTTATTATGTGATAGTTAAACCCACATGTATGTAAATGCACAAAATAAATACACATTACGTGGAATGTGTTAATATAAATGTTGTTAATCCTTAAAGCTCACGTGGAGTTACCAAAATCCTGGTCCTAATACAAACTAGGTCAAACATAGCTACTTTTTAGGAGAGGACTTCTCATTAGATTAGAGGTTCCTTAAAAGCAGGGACTGCCTTTTGCCTCCTTCTGTAGCCTCAGTGTATACAGTATGATAATTGTTTAATAACTTGGCACTAATTCAGTCTCCCAAACCCACAGCCACACCCCAAGTAGTCACCTGCAGGACTAGGTGGGTTTATTTTGCTTTTTTGGAGGGGAGGGGGAAGGCTGGTAACTTAATGCAAGTATAATTAAACCCTAGGTCCCTAATTCATTTACCCTTTGCGCTCTGCCCTCCATGGCCTGACACTTGGTAGCCATTTAATGAAGGAAACTGGAAATTTATATTCTGTAAATACAAAAAACTTGTTAGGGGCTTCACCAAAATTGGTTCAGGGATGGGGAATGAATTGTTTTGAGAACTAATGGTATTAATAATGGTTGGCTAAGAAAGCAAAATGTTGTAGTAGAAAACGCCTTGATCAGTAGTGGGCAGTAGGTTCCTCTCTGCTTACATTTCCTGGGTTTGGATTATGGTTCTGATATTTACTGATTCTTCAACTCTCAAAGACTCAGTTTCCTCAATGGTAAAATAGGGAATAATAAATCATGTGCAGGCAGCTCTTGTTATTTTGTCCTTGATTCTTGAAAAAGACCATGATATCTAGAGGATGAGGCATGAACTGCTTTAAAGGATGAGGGGCTCTGAAAGTCACCAGTCTCACATTCTCCATCAGAGCCAGACAGGAATCAGGATGATTGGAGAAGGCCCTGCATGGAAAAGAATCAGGGTTAAGTGCACTGCCCAGGGTCACATTGTTCCAGGTATCTGAGATAAGATTTGAACTCATGTCCTCCTGACCTCAAGACCCAAGCCCTCCCCACATAAAGGTGTTCAACTTCCTCCTCTTCCAACTTCAGTCAGGAATCCCCCTCCCACAAGGCCTACCTGGGTGGGGTGAGCAGCAACATCAGGAGGTCCCTGGGCTAGTGGTGATGGTGACAGCAGCAGTGATGACCACAGCAGAAGCCTCCTGTACACTGCCAAGTGAGAACCTGGGTGCCTATACCTACCCCCAAGGCTGCAACTCTCCCACACCTCCAGGCCATAACTAAGCCCTCTCTATTGACTTTGGTCTCCCAGTCTTCAGTCTCTGGTCTCCAGGGCGGAGACTTCAGAGGAGAGCAAAGTCCTCCTGACCTACCTCATGCATCTTGAGAAGGTCATCAGGATGGCTCCTGAGAGGACGATTGGTCAAACTATGATTTGACACTTTTCAAAGATGTGGGAGCCCATTGGTTGAGAATGGATCACGTGACTGTTTTGGGCTGCTCCATGGAATGCCTCCATCCTGTCCAATGCCAAATTCTTGTCCTGGTCAGGCATTCTGCTATTGTCATGGCAGCCCCTCTGCTATTGTTGAAGAACCAAGAAAGAGGGGGTGGGGAATAGCATCATAACACTAGCAGTATACATATACACATACATATGTATCCATATACATCATGCAAACATGCACACAACATACTAGTTACCTATGGGGAAAGCTATTCAAATGCAGTTTGGGGAAAACCCAATGAATTGGAAATGTTGATGGAATCAGCTTAGTGATAAACTTAGGGAAATGGATTGGACTGACTGTTGATTTGGGGCTTGTGAATTTTGTCTGGAGGAATTATGAATGGTCAGAGATGTTTTGGTGAAAAAGAAAGTGCAGAGATGCACAGAACTCATTTAGACACTATCAACAATAGAATAAAAAAGAAATCTGGGAAAGAATTCTCATCATGTAGTGACCAACCAGGATTCCAGAGGGCCAGAATTAAAGAATGTTCCCCACTGCCTAACTGAGAGGTGATGTATTCAATATGCAAAATAAAATAGAGGGACATTTTGGAATATAGCCAATATGGGAATTTATTTTAATTTTTATACATATCTATTAGAGAGGTGTTTTTCATTCTCCTCATTCTCCTTTTGAGGAGTGTTAAAGTAGAGAAAATCAATATTTGTTTAATGGATCCAAAAGTAAAGTTTAATAAATTTTTAAAAGAGGAAAGAAGGAACAATTATGTGGTCTGAGGGATAGAGCACTGGCCTTGGAGACAGGAGGACCTGAATTCAAATTTAACCTCAGTCACTTGACACTTACTAGCTCTGTGACCTTGGCAAGTCACTTAATCCCAGATTACCACACTCAGAAAATAGAAGTGGTAATGGGCCAGTTTTATGTGCTCTATTCATATGCAAATGTGTTCATGACATAAGTAACGAAATAATTCCTCTTGTCTTTTTTGAAAGTTCTCGATAACTGCCTAAAATTCTTCTATCAATTCAAAGGTTTTTCTTATTTGTAACTCTCCAAAGGCACTAAGCTTCTCACCTTTCTACCTTGCATCTATCTGCCTGTCTCTTCTTCTCTCATCCCCAGACTGCCTGCAGGGGAGGATGAACAGAAGGTGTGCAGGGAGATCATGCCCAAGGATAGTGAGGATCAGGCTCCTAGAAGATATTACAGTGTTAATATGCACTTATGCATCTATAACTTTTCCTCATGACATGTGAATTAATCATTTCTATGCCTTTTTATAATAATTTTCCACAAAGGATAGCTCAAGTCCAAATAGGAGGATTTCACAAGCCACTTTCCCTGGTTTCCTACTTTTCTCCTTTGATCTTCTCAGTTTGTTTAGAAAGGGACCTTCTATAAAAAGTTAGGTGCCACTGGACTCAGATGGCTAGGGTGTTCTCAAATGTCCACATAATGAACTTTGTCAAGGTTCTTAAAAGACAAGGGATGTGAGTATGTTGTCATTCAGTCATTTCAGTCATAGCTGACTCTTACTCATCTCATTTCAGGCATTCTTAGCAAAAATACTGGCATAGTTTGCCATTTCCTTCACCAAATCATTTTTCAGATGAGGAAATTGAGACAAACAGGATGAGGGTCACACAACTAGTAAGGCTCTAAGGTTGGATTTGAACTCAAGTCCTCCTTACTCCAGACCCAACACTATCCACTGAACCACCTGAACTTAAAATCTGGTTTCAAATCCTGCCTCTTCCACGTACTAACTGAATGACTATAATCACTTAACCTCTGAACCTCAGGAGCATACTATTAGGGTTGAGGGAAACGTACACAAATAAGTAAATATAAAACATATTTTATTTTTTTTTTCAAAGGAGAAGTTCTCTTAACAACTGGGAGTATAAAGAAAAACCTCATGTAGGAAGTAGTAGTTAAACTGAGCTGGTGTTTCCAGAACACAGGTGAGAAGGGAAAACATCCTTGGGCAGGGCTGGGTAGCTCAAAGGCACAGAGTTAGAAAATGAAATTTAATTTCTAGAGAACAGCAAAGAAGTCAGTTTGGGTTTGAGTGGAATATGTCCAATAAAACCATTTCAGGGTCAGTACTCCTAGTGAAGTCCTCTCAAGGTTAAGACATATTAAAGAAAGAACAATTATTCTTAAACTATTTCTAGAGGAAAGCCCTTTGTTTTCTAAACAGGAGAGTCACTCTCCTAACTTTTGATAAGACTATTTTTACTGACTACTGGAAGGAGAGCAGACTTTTTTTTTTCCCATGGAAAAAAGACCTTGTATTCCAAATGAGATTTGTAATGTCACCTGTTTTCTCAATAAGGAATTGGGAGGGTAGTAGAGTGCTCCTAGGCCTTGCATTCCAAGCCAAGTTACATTACTTCAATAAGATAGTTAGAATCCTGAAGGTCATTCTCACCATCTCGATGGTGAGGTAATATTTTTATGAAAACCTTTCATTCTTTTCTTTGTTGCTGGGTTAGAATTTTCCAAGTAGAATGTAACTCTGAAGACTAACAGAGAGGGACGATAGGGAGGAGGAGAGGATCGCGTTAGGTCATATAATCTTACTTGACTGTCAATTCGGGGAAGCTCCTTGATCTTCACCATCTTTTTTGAGACCTTTCTTGAGAAAAACCAAAATAAACTTTTTTTTAATTTTTTTTGCTCAGAGGAGTTTCTAAATTTTTAAAGTAGATTTGCAGCTGACATAGGTTGAACATAGATTGTGAGGAGCAGTGATAGAAACCCGTCTGGAAAGCAAGGTTGGAAGCTGACTGTGATGAGCTTCAACAAGGAGAAGAGTTTGTATTTTGGTTGTTGTTCAGTTTTTCAGTTGTGTCCTCATTTGGGGTTTTCTTGGCAGAGATACTGGAGTGCTTTGCCATTTCCCTCTCCAGTTCATTTCTCAGATGAGAAAACTGAGGTAAACAGGGAAAAGCTGCTTGTCCAGGTAACACAGGTTTATTCTATCTTCCTGACTCCAGGTCTGAGCCTCTGTGCACTGCAGCGCCCCTTAGTGGCCCTGATGTGAGAATGGAGCTGCTGCCAACTTGGAAACTGACCTAATGCCCTTTTCTTATGATATAAGACTTGCACACAACTTTTAACCTTCCTTGAAGCCCTGCAAGGGGAGCCTGGGAGAAAGAAAGAGGTCAGGGACCCAGGTGAGGCTGATATTGCTAAAGTCAGCCAGTGTCCTAGGATGGAAAAGGACACAGACCTGAGATGTTAGTGACTAATGAGCCTGAGACACTACAGCTTGGGTGATCAACCTGTCATACTCTGGACATTGGGTTTGACCCTGGCGGGGGGGGCAGAGTTGAGAGGGACTTTCATTAGATACAGGGAGAGACTGACACAAGACTTTTTCCAAACTCCTGTCAATGTTATTGCCGTTGATGTTGCTGACCTAAGACTATACATAACATAGGACCACTAAGTACACAAAGAATGGGTTTCATATAACCTTTCCTTATGGAGTGCCCTGACTCCTGACCATTGGCTGACAGTGGGAATTGTGAGAATTGTCCCATCTAATCAGGAGCAAGGACAAGAGACCCAACAAGAGAAAGCTCTGCATAGATCTAGTCATAGCTAGGTAGTCCTGCTGCCAGCCACCTCAGAGTGGGTGGCAGGCTGAAAGACATATGAGTCTAGACAAGTAGGAACAAATATGGCTCCTTTATTGCTGTGGATTTCTGGTCATAGTGAATACTGATCGTAACTAGATGACAGGTTTTGTGACCTTGTGGGTTTAAGTTATATTGGATTTGGGAGGAGAGTGAATGGACAGAGAGAGAAGATGTAGGAGTTCTTTCCAGAACACCAGCCAGTCTTCTAGCACAGAAGACTCTGTGCTGGATAACACCAAAAAGAACAAACAGACCTGAACTTTTAGCAACTAATGTGCCTCAGATGTTGTGTGTGATGGCTGGCTGCCCTAGAACCAGTATCAAATTCTGAGTATTGCTTGCTGGTCTCAAAGGGCTTTGAGAAGATGACCAGACATGGGCAAAGCTAGTCACCATGGCTTTCCACACATACCCAGGTGACATTGCTGCTGCTACTGACCAAGGCCTACAGCAGAGCCCTGTGCCAATAAGCACATATGTCTCAGGTAGAGCTTCTGATACCAGGAAACCCTGGCTGCTGACCTTAGGCAAACCCTCAAACTGTGGGTCAGGTTATATGAGTCTTGGAAGGAAGAGCAATAGGGACCAAGAAAGACACAGGAGGACTCCACACACACAAATCCATTCATGCTGCTGCTCCTGATGCTTTGCAGGATGAATAGGAATAAGTCTACCAAGGGCTTCTATGCATTACTGCTGCACCCTGGGGGTCCTGGTCACTCCACTTCCAGACTCCAGGTAGTAGACTGTGTGCTGAGAGCTTCTTGGGGAATTTCAGATGAACTGAGCCAGATGCATCTCACCATGCTACCACTGCTACTAACTTGGGCCACCATCCATGTCCTGCGCTAGTAAACATCAATGGATCCAAGGTATCATTTCTGAAAGGAAAGCACAGTGGTTGTGGCCCTCAGTCAGGCTCAGGGCCTGTGGTGGCCGTGCAGAAGATGACAGTCACATTCCAAGAGAGAGATATGTGGGCAGCCACTCATAGGTCTGCTATTGGCTTTAGTCTAGGTGGCAAAAGAAAGAGGAACATGTTCTGCTCCACTAAGGGCGAATGTTTCACATGTGGTTGCTTTGGACAAAAGTTATGCCTGGTGGTGTGGCTTTGAGGCTCTCCAGGAGACAAACAGGGTCACTTGGCACAAAGATTTCTCTTTGGTAGCCTAGGGCCCCACAAAGACCCAGCTCCTACAGTACGAATGTTGCTCATCTACAAATAGTGATTCTGAGGTCTCCTGCATGATGACCTAAACTGGGGCAACTCTGCTTGGAGCTCCATTGGCTGCTTTGGGGAGGAGATGGCACAGGAAAACACAAGGATGGGAGGTGTTTGAACACACACACACACAGACACACACACACAAACCCTAACATGCATATATACTAACCCTAAGACACACAGACATATACTAACCCTGACATACACACACAATAACCTTAATACACACATACACTCACTAACCCTAACATACATACAAACTAATCCTAACACACATAGACACACATTAACGCTAACATAGCACATGCTAACTCTAACACACAGACACACACTAACCCTAACACACACACCCAGACTCACTAACCAAAACACACATACAAACACTAACATGTATATAATCTAACCCTAACACACACATACTAACCCTAAAACACACACATTCACTAACCGTAACACACATACAAAACCTAAACATGCATAAAAACTAACATTAACCCACACACAGACACACACTAACCCTAAAACACACACATTCTAACCCTAACACACACACTCCCTAACCATAACACACACAAACCCTAACATGCATACATACTAACCCTAACACACACAGACACACACTAACCCTAACACACACACTAACCCTAACATACACACAGACTCACTAACCATAACATACATACAAAACATAACATGCATATAATCTAAGCCTAACACACACATACTAACCCTAAAACACACATATAGACTCACTAACCATCACACACACACAAACCCTAAACATGCATACATACTAACCCTAACATAGACACACACTTACCCTATCACAGACACATTCTAACCCTAACACACACAGACTCACTAATCATAACACACACACAAACACTATCATGCATACATACCAACCCTAACACACACAGACACACACTAACCCTAACACACACACACACACACCCAGACTCACTAACCATAACACACACAAACCCTAAAATGCATACATACTAACCCTAACACACACACAGACACACACTAACCCTAACACACACACAGAAACACACTAACCCTAACACACACACAGATTCACTAACCATAACACACACACAGACTCACCAATCATAATACACAAACTGTAACATGCATACATCTTAACCCTAACACACACAGACACACACACCCTTGGATGAATGGTGCAGGCCATTCAGAAATTTTTCAAGAAGATCAATCAACTGAGACAGTGCCAGTAATGGGAGGTCACTACACCTCTGAGATTCCTGCTGCTCTGACTGTTGACTTTGGCTACCCTAAGGCCCTGTTCATTCAACAGCAGATATAGCTCAGAGATAACTTATGATGTTAGGTTTCCCTGACTGTAGACTTCAACAGACTCTGAGTTTTGTGGGATGCTCCCAGTGGGTTTTGGAGGGTAGACATATAGAGAGACTGTCATCGAAGATCACTCTCCACACCCTTTGAAGCTGCTGCTGCTGCTGCTGCTGCAGCTACTCAAATCCTCCTCAGGAACTAATTAAAGAGAAGAAAGGTTGGTCCCAGACAGCTGTGGATGCCCTTCCCTGCTGCTGCTTCTGAGGAGGCATTGTCTGAAGAATCACTGGGAAGAGGAAAGTTTCACATTGTTGTACCTTCATTTTTGTTGACTCTTAATGACCCTATTTGGGTTTTTCTTGGCAAACGGACCAGAGTAGTTTGCCCTTTCCTTCTCCAACTCATTTTACAGATGGGGAAACTTAGTCAATCAGGGTAAAGTGATTTGTCCAGTCTCATAGCTACTGAGGCTAGATTTGAACTCAGGAAGGTGACTGAATATTCCTGAGTCCAGCACAATCTCCATCTCACCTCCTAGCTGTTCAAATGCTTTTTAGGGAATGATAAGATTATATTATTGGAGAATTTAACTCCTTTTGATATAGATAACATGAAATTATTAATTAACTTATCAGAGGCTATTGTTTTAATGTTAAAATCTACAATGCATTTAATTGGATATATTCTAAAAGGGAAGAATAATTGTTTACTTTGTGAAAAGAGAAAGAGTGAGGGAGAGAACTCTTGTAAAAATCTTCTTTGTAAATTGGAGTGCCCTGGCTACTGACATTGAGTGATAGTGGGCATTGTAGGATGACCTTGGGATGATTTGCTTGAGCAAGGTCTTAAAATCTTATCAGCCCTGGGAAAGAATTTGTGAATTGGTTTACTGAGAAAAGGGGAATCTCCTCCTCTTGTATGACAAAGAGGGAGGGTTTACAAGTTTATTATGAAAATTTTAAGTTGTATTTGAAAATATATATGTGCACATGTGCTGTTGTCTGTATGTATATACATACACATATGTGTCATGTGTGTATGTGTATGAAAGCTTCAACCAACTTAGTTTTAATTGACTCCAGGCTTAGGAATTTAATTTTGCTTTAGGGGTTAATATACGATAACCTTAAAAGATGGATCTCTGTTAGTCTGGAGATTTGCAGGAATTAGCCAGTTTTTTCTGAAGGGAGTTTTGGGGGAACAATGTGAAATTCTAGAATGTCATTATTTTCTTATTTTCTAATAATTGATTATTTTTTTTACATCAAGATAATTTTAAACTGGAGAAATAAAGGCTGTTAAATGAAATTTTGCATATACATTTGAGACCTGATAAGATTTTATTGCTAACTATTCTATTACAACAACATGAGGGAAATAAGAACTGTATCTAGCCCTAAGCTACAATTAGTGAAACTTTGCTGTTTAATGTTAAGTCTTTAGGGACTGGGAACTTTCTTTTTGAGCTTTATTTTCAGGTATGTTTGTCATTAAGCTTTTGCTTCAAGAAAAGTGCCCATAAAAGTTATTTTTCCCATCTGCTTCATTTTGAGCCTGGCTATGCTATCCTTTTGGACAATTGGCTGCCTATGTAACTCTTACCCAGAATTAATACTTTCCTTTGTTAGAATTATGTCCCTCTTTTTCCTTTTCTAGCAAATTTCTATCATCAAGGAAGGTGGTCAGTAGAAGATATGAACAGAAAATTCATTCCATTATTTAGTAGATTAAGATGCAAACAGATCTAATTTACTTTAATAAGATGCAAGTATCTTGTTTTCAGTCTGAAATTATAGTCATTTCCATGTCCTAAAGAACTAGGTAGATGAATACTTGGGCTTATCATCTCCCTGCTGATAGTTATATATTCATATGTGAGCTTAGGTCACTGTATATAGCTCATGCTCTGAAATGCAAGCATATTACACAAGACTTACCTTATGCCCCTGTGTTTGGAGTATCTTTGAGCACAGTTGTCTTTGTGTGTATTATCTATTCTATCAGGTGAACATAATTAACAATGGAATATTATTTTCTATCAAGAACTCATTTGAGATACACTGTTCTCTGTATACAATTTGGAATCAATTACTAACTGGATTATATATCCCATCCTAGGTCTTTTACTGTAATTAGAGTCAAAGTAGCATCTTTCAGGTAAATTCATTTGTGTAACTATTGAACCTAAGCATACAAGTCATCTACTTCACATGTTCATGGAGAGGATTAGATCCTTAATAGCATTTTATCCTCCTTACTGAAAAATTCATTGGACTGGAATATTTTGAGATAATAAGATCAGACAATCACATATAACAAATGTAAAGGATTCCAGGGGCATATACAGACCTTGAACATGTTCTAATAATTAATTCTAAAAATTCAATTCGGGATGTTATATCTATTTTACCTATTTATTTTATAAAATTATATTGTTTACCCTCAGCAGGAATCAATCATTTAAAAATGTTTAGGCTCTGATTTATCAGTAGTTATTTAAATTTCTTGGATATATCAGTATAACAATTGGCTAACTTCTAACCCAACACTATTTTTTTTTCTTTTTTTTTTTGCAAGGCAAATAGGGTTAAGTGGATTGCTTAAGGCCACACAGCTAGGTAATTATTAAGTGTCTGAGATCAGATTTGAACCCAGGTACTCCTGACTCCAAGGCCAGTGCTTTATCCACTATGCCACCTAGCCGTCGCTTCAACACTATTTTAAGTAGTAAAACTGACTTTGTTTACTTTGGGGAGCTTAAACCTTTGATAAACAATGAAATGGATGAAAACCAGTTAATGCCTGAATCCCTGTGAATAAAGGGAATAATTAGCTAATGGGGTAAGGGTTGCTCTTTGGCCTTGCAGAGCTGTGCCTAAAGGATTCTGAGAAGGCCAGGGAATTTTATTTTTACCAATGTGACTTTTGTCACCCATAACATATATAAAAGTACCAATATCTTGTGTCTTTATTTTGAATTCTTCTGATCTGCTGTTTGAAGATGGTTCTGTCAGTTTTGGGTAAACTGTCTCCCTTTTGCTTGATAGGTACCTGTTCCCAAGGTTTTAAATAAACAAAACAAAACACCTAGGGTTTTGTATGCTTAAGCACAGGTTCGGACTTCAGGAATAAAAAAATAGTAAACCTGAACTGAGATTAGGATTCTTCAGAGACTCTATAGATGAAATTACATGAGAGTGACAGAATTCTTTTACTATTGCAATCTTGTATATTCTTTTAGGTTAGAAAAGTTGTGTTTTTTAAAGGAAAAAGGACATCCTATGCTTCCTTTAATGTCAAAAAGTTGAACAGTCATAATCTCATACATCCCCTAAAGAAAGAAACTTAGTTAAATGGAGTGTAAATTATGTGAATTATGTCAGATTACAGATAATCCATATTTAGAGGGTTCAGAGTGTTGATTGAAAAAGTAGATACTGAGAGAGTTGGGGCCAGGTGGAAATCTGGCTTCTTACCTGAGGAACATTGGAGCCTGGACTTTGATCCTCAAATAATATTTTTTTAAAAAACCCAAGATCAAAAATTATTATCCCATTATTTCATGACTTGTCCTTCTTTGTGTCTCTGCCATGTGTCATTTCTGGAATGGATCTAGCCTCGGGCAAGAGAAGAGTCGGTGGAAAAGGCCACCAGCCCTGGGTCAGAGGCAGGGTCCCATCACCTACTCACCTTGGAGTTCAGATCTGATAGTGTTGGCACAGGTCCCTAGGGGACAATGGCTGTTGGTCAGCTAGAACCTGAATTGTCTCTTGATGTCCCCATGATGTCAAATTCAAAATACAGAATGTTGGACTATTCCTCCATCAAGGAAAACTGAAGTAATTTGTGGCATCTGGGAGATCTATATGGGGCCCTTCCTATGACTACCTCCTCCTTGGTTGATTCCCAAGGAATCCTGAGAACATTGATGTTGACCAGGGACTTCTTACCTAATTAGCCCTCCTCAGATCCCTGCAGTCCTGAGGATGGCTGATCAAACCCTTTCTGTCCTCACCCATACCCACAAATGAGAACAGAGAGGGTTTAACTTACTGGATCCCGCTCCCTGATCTGAATGAGACAGACTTTGCCTTGTCCCTAGCTTTTGTTGCCACTTTCATATTCTTACCATCCCCACTCTCTTGTCTCTTTCCAAGCAGGAAATGAGTAGAAGGTTGCAAAGGCAAAGATTTTCTGTCATTCATGAGGCCAGCATAGAGAAGAGAACTTGGTCCCTCCCTTGGCATCCCTCATTATATCCTTACCTTGCCTTCCATGCCTACTTCACCTTGGTTACTCTTGGGTATGATGTTTCCTGCCCCCCCAGCCATATCTTAGCATTATCAGTATCAGGTCAGGATGGAGAGGCCTGGCTCAATGAATCATTCCTCTTATTTAGGGGGGTTAGGACAAGGATCCCTCATCTCTCCCTCAATATGCAATCACAACCTAGATCGTCTCACTCAGTCTGATACTAGGGAGATCGTATCCAGATTCTCCCTCCCCCTCAGTGCTGTTCCAACTCTTGACCATGACCTGGACCCTTGCATCCATGAAGAAAACGTGAACTTTGACCTTTAATGACATGCATAAGAAGCCTACCTTCTCTCCTTCGACTGTTCTCACAATTTCTACTCCATGGTGCTGGATCTTGAGGGACATTTTGGGTGAGGTTGAACTGACCTGGACTCAGTGAATGGAGGTATCCTGGCCTTCTGTGGGGAAAGATCCTGAATGTAAGCAGAGGCATGGGGTTAAGGGAAATCTTTTCTTAACATGAGGACCCCAGCTTGGAGCCAACTCCTTAACAGTTAATGAAAGGACCTTTTGTGACACCAACTTGGTAAGGGGAGTTAAAAGGTGGGAAGGAGAAAGGAAGGAAAGCTCTTGATTGTCCCACTGAAATTGGTTATGGGAGCCCAGTGGTTGAGATTGAGCCAGTTGGGTGGGCCATGGGAAATATTGGAATCTGATGGGTATGGGCTTGTTCCCTCTTCCACCTGTATGGCTAGAGTGAGTTGGGGAAAGGCAGGAGACACAGGCCCACTTACATCCAGGTATCTTACATGCAGGTATCTCATGCCTTGGGGTTGGTGCATTTTAAAGGAGTGGTTTTTCTGTGATTTTTAGGCCCAAGTACGGTGACCCAGAGACATTTCCATCAGCTCAAGCCTTATTGGCATTTATGAATTATTGGTTCAAGTGTGGGATGAGTCCAACCTGTGCAAACTTAAAGTGTCAGTACCCTGCCCAAAGAGGCCTCTTCTTAGAGAATATTGGCAGGTAGGATAGGAAGTAAGGTGCTAGGGAAAGCCACACAAGAAACAGTTTGTAAAGTAACTGGAACCTTTCTGAATAAGAAGCTCCCTGATTCTCTCAGAGTATAAGAAATGGGTCCCCTCTTAGGAAGGGGTTTGACCCACCAATGAGCAGCCCAAGGTTGAGGAGATGTTGCCAGGGTTCCAGAGGACTGTGCGTTTGTAGACTTGTAATTTTCTCCTTGAAATTAAGGTCTATTCTAGGATTGTCACATCTTTTTTTTCAACTTCTGTAGTCATTACTTTATTACTACCATCCAGAATTCAGATATTCAATACTGCCCCTGAAATTATAATGAAAGGCAGAACTGAAATAAGAATCTGAATGTCAAAAGTGTATAACAAAACAATACTCCACAAAAGCATAAAAATGACAAGAACACTGGTTTAAAACATTGTCATTTATGAGAACCATAATTTCAAAATTGCCAAATTGTTCCCCCACAGATTGTATGCTGGTGAACACAACAAATTGTTTATTTCAATGAATATACTGTTAGCTGATTTGGAAATGAAAAAAAATGATCAAATCTGATGAATTAGTTGGTCTGTATACATTTTGTCTTTGCCAAATTTTAAGACTGTTTTCCATCAAGCTCTATTTTATTTTGAGGATCAAATATCACAATTGTCATATAAACTCTAGGAAACATACACCTTACTTTAAAAGAGACTATTATAATTTTGTTTAGAATCAACTGAATTCAAATCTGGATTTACAAGTTGCAAATAGAATATCAAGTCTCCCAATGACCATTCACTGCCCAGTTCTCTGTACTATATTATAAGCCTATTTGTCCTTCAGTAAGTCTATTGCCAGAGATTGGTGAAGCAGCTTTCTACTTTCCACTCATGTTTTGGGAGTACATTCTCAGCTCTTCTGAAGTACAGGAATTTTTCTTTTAGGTTTTTGTAAGGCAAATGGGGTTAAGTGACTTGCCCAAGGTCACACAGCTAGGTAATTATTAAGTGTCTGAGACTGGATTTGAACTCAGATCCTCCTGACTCTAGGGCCGGTGCTCTAGCCACTGAGCAACGTAGCCACCCTAGAAGTACAGGAATTCTAAACATAACTTCCTACTACTAAAGTTATAGGGGGCAGCTAGGTGGGGCAATGGAGAGGGCACTTGCCCTGGGGTCAGGAGAACCTGAGTTCATATCTAGTCTTAGACACATAATAATTGCCTAGTTCTGTGACCTTGGGCAAGTCACTTAACCCCACTGCTTTGCAAACAAAACCCTTAAAGTTATGAATGTATATTTCTTCTCCACATAAAAATCAGAATATACTTACCTATTGATCCTTCAAGGACCCAATTTTAGTATGTTTCACTCAATTCCATACTGAAAATTTACTTCTAAATTCTAAATTTGAATTAGCAGTTAGGGAAGAAAATTTTTACCAAGCACTTTTTTAAGCCCATCACAAATTAGGCAGAGTATGCAGATCAAAGCTTTTTATTGGCTAATTCTTTGAAAAATGAAATCTGTAATAATTCACATGATTCTAAATGGAAATTATGAAAGAAAAGATGAGCTTCCCTCAGAAAAAAAGTTATGCTTTAAAATGGCACCTATGAAAAGGGCAATACTAATGAATAAAATTGTATTTACTTAGAAGCATTCAGAATGTCAACAAAACACCAGCAACTTGTTTTCATTTTTTGCAGTTAGAGTGGTGTTCCAATAACAGAATCACAATGTCTTCATATGCTGCTTAAAGACAATTAAAGGATATCCGGATATATAACATGATATTTACTTCAAAATACATAATGCTATAGTGTACCTCACTCCCCTAAAGTTGAAAGCCTTAGGGGACTGCTAGTTTGCTGGACACACCTTAGACCAGTCTCCTTGCCTGATGGCTGATAAATCCCAAGAAGAGATTTTCACCAGGGTCATGTTCGCCGATTAACCTTCCCTAGGTCCAGATAGTTGGGGCCTGACCTAATGAAGTTTTTCTTCCTGTTGAAAGAATCGAACACAGAACTTACTGGATACTCTTGAGAAGGCTCTGGAGTGGAGGGTTTCCACAGCACCCTTGCTGATCAAGAGGTAAGACGTTAAGCAACTCTCCTCCTTGGCTTTCAACACACATTTGTAGCCTGGGTCCCCTCCCTCATTGGATCCCTAATGTCAGTTACAGGGGAGGTTGTAAACTGTAATGCCATTCTCTTGATGGCTGTGTTTTGCAACAGGCCCTTTTGCCAGGGAAAGGCTGGCACACTGGCCCATTTCAAAAGAACCCTATTGACTGAAGATGATACACCAGAGTAGCTGGTGTATTTTCCCTGCTGCTCAGCATTTTTCCCTAAAGACTTGGGAGATTTCTCTTAGGATGATATTGGCATCTTTCTCTTGGTAGA
Source organism: Macrotis lagotis (assembly GCF_037893015.1). Taxonomy (NCBI): domain Eukaryota; kingdom Metazoa; phylum Chordata; class Mammalia; order Peramelemorphia; family Peramelidae; genus Macrotis; species Macrotis lagotis. The sequence continues at coordinate 56,272,446 of NC_133666.1, forward strand.
GCTGAAATTATTCCCATATATTTTCTAGTGTATTGTTATCTGTGCAACTCTGGCTTCTACTTATTTTGTTGGAAGTGGCTTTACTCACTGTTCAATATTTACAATCGTCATTTGTAGTGTAATCAAGAGTTTGAGGGGAAGGAAACTTAGTAAAGTATAAGCTATGGCCCCATCTTCTCCCTTTAAGCGTGAGCAGCCAGGTTAGTGGAACTGTTAGGAACAGATGTCCCCATAGACCAGCTAAATCTGGACTTGGGGGCAAAGTAGATAAAAAATTCGGGCATTGCTGCCCATGTGCCACATTTGCACAACCTACCTGGTCAGCTTACATCGTAAAAAAAACACTTTCTTAAGCATAAGCTATTCACCCAAATTATTCAACAATTTTTTTCTCAGAATTATTAACTGGGGCTCATCTCCATAAAATACCAAGAATGGTAGGAGAAGGCCCTATTTACACTCAGCAGCTACCTGAGCCAAAGAGGAGAGGCAAAGGGAATATGAAGCCTGTCAGGGAAAGGAAAGATCTCTCCCATCCAATGAACGAGCATTTCAGGAGCCATTTACACTAATGTGAAGGGAATTCACTCTTAGCTTTTCAGGGTTTTATTTGGAGACCGGGTTGAGAATCCACAAAGGAGGTGTTTTTGCTAAGAACACTTGCTGTACAGGTAGGGACAGTTACTGTGTGCAGCAGAAACCAAAATCACAACAGCTTAAAATTAATGAAGATGTAAGGTGCCATGGAGTTATTCCTCCATCTTTGTACATCAAAGAATCTTGCCCCAAATAGTGCCTTTCTTGCTATGTCCCTAACCTGTTCATCTCTGGATTCCTTCCTAAATTGGCATCAGTAAACAGTTTTTCATAAGTCAACTTAGTTATTACTTTACAAACACCCTGACAGAACAGCTAGTACGGTGTTGTTGCCCTCAGGAGCAATGGGGAAGAGTAGATTATGCCACTCATGGGAGAGGAGAATTCTGGCTCCGGTGGGCAGAGATAAACTTCCATGAGGTCCTTCCTTGAAAGATAGTAAACCCAAGGAGTAAACCTAAGGAGTTCAGCAGAAAATTGGGGGGAAGCATAAGCAGGAAGTATATGATGCCACAGATTGAAAGCAAGAACATCAGGACATTCCATCAGTGAACAAACAGTCCCATAGCATTGGGGTGAGATGAAAATCAGAGAAGAAGACCTTGGAAGGCCATTGAGTTCAACCTGCTCAATTAATAGTTTACAGTTATGCTGTGACTTCCTCAAGATTACTGAGTAACTTTGATCTCAAAGGGCAAATCCCTGGAGTGTGTATCAGGAACCCCAAGGACACCATCATGCAGCATTCACAAAAGGAGAATTCTCCACCCCCATTATAAAATGTGCTAGAAGGCCCCACTTAGAGGCATAGCTGTGACACCTTCCAGCTCCTGCATCACCTCCAAATTTCTTCAAATATTAGTTCAGGGGCCACTTCCTCTATCGTTTTCAGATCTCCCAACTGGAAATGTTCTCTTTCCTTCCTCAAAGAGCCCTTTCACATGAACCAGAACTCAACTTCACATCCCATGCCTCCCCCCCCAGTTCCTCTCAGACATTTGTATCTGCATTAATCTACTGGAAGTGCTTCATGGGGCAGATCTTGTACCCAGAAGCAAGACACAGTTTATCCACCTTAGTAGTTTTCCCAAAATGACTCCTGTCTCATTACTCCCTGTACCTTGGTATGCCTATGTCTAGAGGACTGTCTATGTGAAATCAATTCAACTTAAGTCAACAAGTTCTTAATAAGTGTTCCCTCTAAGTCAGACACTAAATTAAGTACTGGGGAAAAGATTGTGCCTTGTCTTTGCCCTCAAAGAGTTTTTATTATTTGTAAAATTTTATTTTTAATAAATGTTTTTTATTAAAATGGTTTATGGTTGGTTTTGCACCTGAGCTATTCTGAGATACTATGGAACAAAACACTAAATATTTGAAGAAATCAGCAGCAGGATCCAAGAGAATACAAAATAGGCCTGCCAAGTAAGGCCTAAATATCCCCTGTCTAAATGCTCAGAACCTGGCCTCAACACAAAGGCTAAATAAAGGTCAGGAAGTAAGCCTAGAAGAATGAGTCAAAAACTCCTACTATAAAGACCTATTAGAGTGACAGATATGCCCAAGATATAAACTCCCAAACAGAGAATGAGTCTAAAACATCCACCAGGAGTCAAAGAAAAGCAGAACTTGGTCTAAGTGCAACTAGAATTTCTGGTGAAGTAAAATAAACCATGAATCTTAAAAAAGAGTTTAAAAATAATTGAATAAATGAAATGATAGCACTAGAGGAATGATTTGGAAAAGAAATGAGAGGGATTACAGGTTGGAGCACTGGCCCTGGAATCAGGAGGATCTGAGTTCAAATTTGACCTCAGACACTTAATAATTACCTAGCTGTGTGGTCTTGGGCAAGTCACTTAACCCCATTTGCCTTGCAAAAACCTAAAAAAAATTAACTTACACAAGAGGTACAAAACCTTGCCTAAGCAATAGACTCTGAACATTAGTATGACCCAAACAAAAAATAACTACATAAGACAGGGAGATAGGAAAGGGAAGGAGGAAGAGAGGGAAAAGCTGCTGATTGAGGGCTTTTGTCTAAGAGCCAGCAGTTGATTGGCTGGTATGAGACATTGTATGGAATCTTGCGGCCCTTCCCTCTCCCACCCCCATAAATCCTTCCCCATGGCTATTTTGTTGAGTTGGGGTCAGGGTCTGGACTGCCATCTTCTGAGAAAGGTCACCTTTACCTTGGTGAAAAGGCAGGGCTGGAGGCCTTCTTCCTTAAAGACCTGAAAAGGGAGGGGAGGGAGGAAGGGAAGAACTGATTTGTTTATTTGAAAGTGTTGCAAAATAGTTGGCTGAGAGCCAGCAGCTCATTGGTTGATGTGAAGCACTCACAGTATGGAATCCTTCCCATCTTGTGAAAGTATTTATGGCCCTCTCTCAGGCCCCAGACCTCCTTTAGAAGCATGTAAAATGCTTCTGGGAAATGCGAAATTTGCCCCTTATCCTCTTCCTTAAATGGACCCCCAAGCATCCCAAGGAACCTGACATCCTTGACAACCCTCTCTTCAAGTAGGACTTGAAACTAACCTTAAACCAACCTCTGACAGTTTTCACCCCCATCAAGGCGTAATAGAATGCAAGGTTCACCACTAGCTCTCAAACAACCAATTTCCCAAGTACTAGGCCCCCCTTCTAGACACTCCAGATCTCTCCATGTCTGTTGAGTATTTTTTTTCCTTTATGCAAGGCAAGGGGGATAAATGACTTACCCAAGATCACACAGCTAAATAATTATTACGTGTCTGAAGTTGGATTTGAACTCAACTTTTCCTGACTCTGGGGCTGGTGCTCTATCCACTGCACCACCTAGCTGCCCCTTGTCTGTTGAGACTTGAACCCAGTCACTCTCCTCCCCTCCACCAACAAAGAACCCCAGCATAGCTGCTGCAGTAAGACAATACTCTGCCTTCTCCAGCCTAGAGACATTCCTCTAGATGACCCTGATGAGTAGTAAACCAACAGCTCTATCATTGTTGAAAAAGGCATCAGAAAATCTGGCTATGCTGTGGTTTCCCTCCATACCCCCATTGAGGTAAATCCCCTGCCTTCTAAGAGAACTCATTGTTCTTAGGTGAGGACAAGTATCTCAATATCTTCACTGACTCCAAATATGCTGCCCATGTTTTACATGCCCATGGTACTATTTGGTTAACAGCTTTCGATGCACCCATTAGTCATAGTAAAGCTATCTCAGTTTCTCCTGGTGGGTCTTGTACATCCATATCACTCCGTGGGATAACATTAAACTTGCCCGCTTCAAACTCCTCTCTGGGAGATCTTTTCTAATATTCTTATAGATTCAGAGACTCACCTAATTTCTCAGTTTGCTCTGCAGCTGGGTTGAACTTGCAAGGCCAAACAATTCCTTCCCAAACCCTTTGTGGATCCAGACACAAAGTCCCGTTATCCACAGAGATCTTGTGTACCTGATATCCTAGCAGAATGAAGGGGACCAATTAGATCTGAATTGGAAAGGTTCATATAAAGTTATTCTTAACTACCCCAACTGGACACATCTCTAGGATTAAACCTGTTCTCTCCCTGACCTCTCCTCCAGGTAACTCCAGCTAAACCTGTAAACCACTGAAAGACTTGAAATTTCTGTTTAGGTCCCTGGACCTGGGAGATAAGTGCTTTCTCTACCGTGATCATGATATTCCATGTCTTAACATCTGAATTGCCTAGTGCTTGTTGCTTTAAATCATTTTTACTGTTCTTAGGAAAGGATAACCATGCTATTTTTCTCTGGTTCTTTCTCTAGTTGTCCTATGTTTAGAGCTGAACCTGGAATTCTAATGCTTTGGTTCAATAAGCAGCTCCATAAGATGTGTTGAGGTCCCCATTGCAGAATATGCCATCACCATCCCCAGGACATATACTCGCCCTCCCCATCATTTAGCTTTTTTCCTATTCCTTGAGAAACCAGCATGGAAATTAACCTGTGTCTGGCTGTGGACCTCTCTGGTACAGTTATAGTTATATACTCTCAAATTTGACAACCTAGGATCCTTGCTTTTGGTCTGGGGACACCCCAGAAATCTCATCACTTCCATCTTGACTAATATGGATTCAAGAGGCATTGGCAGAGGCAATGGCCAAAAGGCCCTACTCTCTCCTCTTCCACACCCCCTTCAAATCTCTAACCATACAGTATATCCCTAAAATATTGCCAAACACTCATGAGTATCTCCCAAGTTCCTATAACACATCACTTTTACAGGCAACTGAGTTTGGGCCCATCTAAATCAGACCACAGGTTCACCTTTGTACTCCACAGGAACTGTCTTCCTCTGTGGACTGGCCAAGTCCAATGTCATGCAGCCCTTGAGGTTGTCCTGAGTTCTCTCTCTCCCCTTACCAACCTCTTGGTCAGTGCACACTTGGCCAAGTGCTTCCCCTAATTAATATTTATGATAATACTCCCAACATTTCTGTGTCAAATGTGGATTCTGGGAAAATACCCTTTGGTACATATCCAAGGAGATGAGTACTTTCTCCCCTTGTATGGTATGTTCACTGGACACACAAGGCTGTTCTTTCAAACTTAACTTAAAAATTTGCTAAATGAATCCACCCACACCCTTTCTGACTTCCAAGAGTCACTTAATTCTTTGCCCAGCATTGCTCTTGACTGTTATCTCATTGCTTTCCTTTGATGCTGTTTGTGCCCTGGTCGATGCTTCCTGCTATATGTCTACTAATAATGCCCATAAAGGAGAATTCCACACCGAATAATACTACAAGAAAACACTTGGATGCAAAACATTCCTTCCTCTCCTTCTTCTTGGAACTCCTGGCTCCTTTCCCCATTGTTCCTTCTTCTCACTCACTGGCTCATAGTCCTCTCATAACCTCCTTTATGCCCCATAGCTTTTCAATCTCCTTGACAAGTTTATCACTTCCAAACTCCAGGCTTTACAGCTCCAAGATGGAACATGAAGGTTACCAGCAAATTCTGACCACTTCTTTGGACCCTGCAGGTTGTCAGCCCTTCCCTGAGGGTCTGCCTGAGATGTCTCTCCTCCCTGCCTTTGTCCTTGTCAGCTTGAAGAAGTTACAGGAGGAGGGAGGACGGCTGTCTAAATCAGCCTACAGCTTCATCTTTATACTCCCCCATGGAAGTCTCCTCTTTGGACTTTGAGCCCTTCCTCCCATGAAAGGCATATCATTCTCATATCCCTTTGGGGGGGACCCTTCTCGGAGTCCCCTGATTAAATCCAGAACTTTAGTTACAAAAACATACTTAGGATTTTGGTAGAAGTTCTGCTTTTTATGAAAAACATGTTTACAAGTGCTACTTTTAGGTCCCCCTCTGACATCCAAAATGCAACCACACCGCCCATTAAGAACATTGCCTACTTCCCCCAAGGTAAGGAGCCCATCCCTAACCTTTCAGTGTTAGCACTCCTCCTAATCTAGCCTGCTGTGCTTCTGCAGCATTCAATTAAGCCTTCCCAACAGAGAAGATTCACAGTCTGCATCAGTGAATTCTTTCACAGACTCCCCTGTGCTAAACAGCATATCCTTGGCCTGGGCTGGAGTCACATGACCACAAGAAAGAAGGAAAACGGGAAAGTTCTGTGCTGTGGAGATTTGAAAAGGGGAGGGACACAGGAGGAATGACTTTTCTGAAGACAGAGATCCCCAATAGGGAGCCCTAACCTTGAACAAGGTCACTTTGAGATTTAGGAAAGACTAGGGCTGGCCACAGGTGGTCATCTTCCCAAGGGCAGGAGGAGGAAGGACATTGGTGGAGACTTACATAAGATTATCCGGGAGGAAGACCATGATTGACTGGCATGGAGGGGCAGTGTATGCCTACCTTCCCTTCCCACAATCTAAGCCAGACTCTGCTGGAGTGGAGGGGGCACCAAGCTCCTTGCTGAACCCTAGCACATCTTTGCCCTGGCATAAAGCCTGTGATGGAAGGCCTTCCCCTATTAGTTATTCCTCCCAGTCATAGTTGCTCTTAGGTAACTCCCCAGGTTCATGGTTGGTAGGAGATCCTTCACCTAGGGAAGTCCAAGTGTCAATCCTTGGGTGGCTGTTACTTTGAGGATAACTGCAGATAGCAGAGTTGAACACAGCTGAACCATTCCTGGGATGGAGAGTTTCATGACCAAGAAGAAAAGCAATAGAAGAATCACTCTATCTCCTTCCCCCTACATTAAAAAAATCCCCAGAGGATATTAGAAGCAAAATAAGGTTCCTGCTTCAGTGGGAACAAGGGACATTAGTGTCTGTGGGGTGGTGCCTTCTCCTGATTTTTGCCCATGTGAATTTTCCCATGATGTATGCAAAAAAGATTTGTGTCTTTTCTGAATATACCTCCAAATCTGCTGCCTGAAGATATTTCCATCATTTCATGACTTCTTTTCCTTTGTATCTCTCCAGTGTTATCATGCAGAGTGGACCCTCCCTCTTTACAGAGATGGACCAGAGTAACAGGCCACAACCCTAGGCGAGAAGGAAAGCCCCATCCTCCCTGGACTTCCAAAAAAATCTCTGAATTGACTGGCGTGGGCAGCTGTCCATAAAGGACAATGGCTGCTGCTCATGCAGACATTGAGCCCTACCCTGACATCACCATGATATCAGTTTCAAAGAAGCTAATACTTGGACTGTTTGTTCCTCACTCTCCCTTTACATTAAGAACTTAAAAGAAAAGGTGTCTTACAGGAGATAGGTCCTGGACCCAGTCTAGGCTGACCTTCTTGGACCTATACTTCTGATTCAGCCCATTTAAACAATTGCTCCCTGGGGCACCCCCACCCCCCCACTGCCAGACAAGGACCTGGCCTCCTAGAGCCTCCCACCCTGTGTGATATAGGAAAGAAACTGGCCTGGGCACCTACTTCCTACTCTAGTTCCCCTGCAAGTACCCTCACCATATTCTTGCAATCACTGTGATGTCTGTTTGGAATCAGTTAGGCTCTAGAATCTTAATCTCAACCTTTGTCATATAAGCATGAAGGGAGCCTGGTCATTTGGATACAGACCAGAGTCTTGACTAGGCCCTAATCCTCTGGGAACACCAGATTGCTGCACCATCCTTCTGACATTCTTCCTACTCCAATGAGGATCAATGGAGAACTGCTCACTGCCCTCTACCCCTATGCCCTCCCACTGCCCAGGCAAGATGGAAAAAGCACTCCTTTCCAATATCTCTCCCCCTTTTGAATAAATTCCAACAGCTCTTTGACTCATCATTGGCAGATTCCCTCTATTAATGCCATCCCCATGATGTTGGCTTCACCTTTCCAGTGGTATTTGCTCTGATATTTACCCTTCCTTTACCTTTCCTCACTCCCAAGTAAGAAAAGAGTCTGACCACTCTGATGAACAGTGCTAAACTAGGGGTAGTTGCTGCTATTGCTAAGGATTTTGGTCCCTCTCTCTGCTGACCATAGCAAGGTTCTGGGTGGGCACTGTGGGCTGGGGACTGAAGGGGTAAAGATGAGAAGCCATAGATGAAGGACTTTTTGGCTTCCTCTCTCCCTTCCCCAGTCCTGTTCCCATCTCTGTGGGCAGGTTGCTCCCCAGAAGCACAGTGGGGGTTTTCTGACACTCCCAGCTCTAGGCCTCTGCCAGAGTAAGAGAGCTCCAGAGCAACAGAGTCCATTTTCTGTAAAGGATGTGATGGCAAAAGGATTCTAAGGGGAGGGAAGCACAGTGGGGGTTCAATATGTTCAAGAGCCAGTTTAAAAAACAACCTGGCCACAAAGAGAAAAGGAATCACCTGCTTTGCTAAGAGTAAAAATTTGCCCTTGTGAAGGGGCACTTTTTTGCACCCCTGAGCAGCTGTCTAAGGAAATGTGTCCTTGCTCACCTAAAATTTATTTTCTACCTGTGAAAAATTTATATTACTGATTCCTCATCCCTTATGGAAATTACCCACAACTGCTACCTAAGGACTATCAATTGATGGCTTGCGTTCCCATTTGTTTTTCTTCAGGTTCTGGCAGGAAGCAGGAAGGATGCTTTCATCCATCACAATGCTCCACAGGACTCTCATGAGAAATGCCTTCTTTGAATAATAAAGACAAATGTTAATATATAAATAAAGCATTTCTCTCTAAAGAATGAGAATTTCTTTGGGGGGTGGGGTTGGGCTGGTGCTTATACCAAGAAAAGGACTCCGGGGTTCCGTGGCCTGCACCCTGAGGGAGCTATCTGGACACTCCATTGAGAGGAAAGTAGGTCCTTCTGTTCCTTTGGAGATTCCTGGTCAAGTTTCCTTACTACCAAAGGGTGATGTTGATGACTCTAATGTAATGTTAGGGAACACCTTAGGACATAGGGCTTTTCCATCCCTACCCCCAGCAAGGCCCCATTCTTACACCTGGGCCAGGTCCCATATGCGCTACGGCTTCATTGACTTTAGTAAATAGCTTCTTAGTTGACTCTCAACTATAGTTGCTGCTTTCTTAAATATTATTTTTATATTCTTTAAATAATTTTTTAAAAAACACATTGAGTAACACCTGCAATAGATTTTGGGCCTAAACTTAGGTGTCCAGAATTCCAAAAGACTGTTGGGGCTGATGGATGAGAAAGTATATAAAAAAGCCCTTGCCAAAGGGCTGTTCTTTCACTCTCTTTGCTGCCTTCCCACTTCTCTGTGAACAATTAGCTATTCCAGGTCCACAGCTATAGTGGACACAGAGAAGGTGTGTATCAGCCTAGGCCCAGGTGGGGAAGGATGATTCTAGAGTCAGAGCTGAAAGTTATTTCAGTTTGCCTAGACCATTTTTTTTTCAACGCTGAGGAAATAGGCCTCTAGAGGTCAAGGGACTTGCCTAGGGTCACCTAGTAAGTTAAATGTCAAAATTAGATTTCTGAACTGGTTCCCAATTTAACCCTTTTAACACTGCAGCCACCACATGGCCTCCCTCTCAGGAAAACATTGAAGTGACATGCTGAAAAAATGGTTTTATGATTAATATGGCAATAGGTTTAATATGACTATATATGTATAACCTGTATCAGATTATTCACTGTCAAGGGGAGGAAGAAGGGAGGGAGATAGAAAAATATGAAACCCAAACTCTTACAAAAAATAAGTGCTAAAAATCTACCTTTACATGAAACTAGACAAAAATTATAATTTAAAAATGGTTTTCATTATTTCCCTTGAAATTTTAGATCCTTTTTTTTTCTTTCCTCTATGGAATAATGGGGAAGAGTACATCATACCACCCATGGGAGAGAATTCTGGCTCCAAGGTGACAGAGATAGATATCCAAGAGGTCCTACCTTGAAAGGTAGTAAATCCAGGATCTAAGGAGCCCAGGAGAAAATTGAGGAGGAGGAGGAGGGCAGCAAGATAGGAGGAGGTCAATGGTGTCACAGTTTAAAAGTAAAAATAACAGTACATTTCATCAGCGAACAAATGGATCCACAGTATCAGAGGAAGATGAAAATCTGAAAAAGAGGGCTTGGGGGTCCATTGAGTCCAACCTGTTCGATTAATAGATAAAAGAACTGTAACTGTGACTTAGGGCCATGATGGGACTTCCTCATGGATGCTGAGTAACTTTCATCTCAGTGGGGTAAAGGCCCAGGGCATGTCTCAGGGACCCCCAGGACATTATCCAAGGGAGGCTTCTCCACTCCCATTATGAAATATACTAGAAAGTTCCATTTAGAGGCACAGCCTTGACACCCTCCAGTTCTTCTGCCCTCCATATCACCTTTAAGACTCTTCTTCAAGACTTAGTTCAGGGACCACCGCCTCTCTGGAGCCTTTCCACATCTCCCAACTGAAGGGGTTCTCTCTCCTTCCTCAAAGGGTCCTCCCACAGGAACTAGAACTCTCCTTTGTACCCCATGCCTCCCCTCCCCCAGTTCCTCTCAGACATTTGTATCTGCATTAATCCACTGGAAATAGTTCATGGGCTAGACCCTGTACCCAGGACCAAGGGACAGTTTCTCCACCTCAGAAGTTTTTCCAAAGTGGCTTCTGCCATTACTCCCTGTACTTTATTGGGCCTATGTCTAGAGAACTGTCCAGGAGAAATAAATTCACCTTAAGTGAACTAACTTAATTATGTGCTCCTAAAACTCATTTCCTGCTGCCTATAACCATGCTCTGTTTCTCCTAGCCTGAACAAAAGCCTAATCTGACTCTTCTATCCCCATTATTGTCTTATTTTTCCTCAGCCCTTTGTCACTAAACTTCTTGAAGAGGTTACCTACTCTCTGCCTCTTTCCTTCTCTTGCTCTCCTCTCCCTCTCTCTCTCTCACTAACCACTTCTAATTTGGCTCCCAACCTCATCATTATAAAGAAACTCCAAACTTACTAATGATCTTGCAGTTGCCAAATCCATCTTTCTCAATCCTGAGTCTCTTCATTCTCTCCAGTCTTTGACACTGTTAATCACTCTCTCCTCCTGCGTTTCTCTTTTCTTTCTAGGTTTTTGGGACCCCCCACTTTGTTCTCCTCTTCCTAATCTGATACCTCCTTTTCAGTCTCTTTTGCTGGATCCTCTTTTAGATCATGTCCTCTAACTAGAGGTGACCCTCAGGGTTCTATTCTGTTCCCTCTTCTCCCTCTACACTCAGTACCTTCCATGCAGGGCCATTTCCTGTCATCCTGATTCCTATCTGGCCACTGGACCCAGATGGCTCCTAAGGAGAAAGTGAGGCTGGTGGCTAAGCACAGCACCTCCTTCCTCAAATCCAATTCATGTGCTTGTTATGACATCACCTCTCTGATGTCATGGTCTTCTTTGAGAAAGGACAAACATCATCATCACTTTGTTTGATGATCTCATCAGCTTCTTTGGATTTAATTACCATCACTATACTAGTGAATTTCAAACTGACCTTTCTTGCCTCAGTCTGTCTGCTAAGGTCCAGTCTAGTACCTCCAGCTGTCTTTTGGTCATATCAACCTGGATATTCAGTAGATAGCTTGAAATAAGCATATCCAAAACAGAACTCATGATTGTTTCCTCTAAACCTTCCCACTACACTCCTACCTTCCCAATTACTGTCAGAAACAATGCCATTCTTCCAGGCCTTCAGGCTCACAAACTAGGATCCACCCTAGATTCCTCACTCTCTTGCCTCTAAATTGTTGCTAAGGCCCTTTGATTTCATCCTTATAGCATCTCTCCAATTCATCTCCCTTCTCTACTCTGTCACTGTGCCCTCCCCTGTGCAACCCTTCATCACTCCATACCTGAACTATTGTTATAGGCTTTTGGAGGGACCTGCCTACCTTAAGTCTCTCCCCCCTCTGATCCATCCATTCAACCACAAAAGTGATTTTTCCTAAAGCTTAGGTCTAATTATGTAACTTCTCTTTCCCTACTCAGTCAATTCCAGTGTCTCCCTGTTGCCACCTGGAGCAAATCAAAATGTTCCACTTAGCATTCAATGCCCTTCATAATCTAGCCCACTCCTACCTTCCCAGTCTTCTTATACCTTACTCCCCAACATAAAGTCTCTCAGTCTATGTGACAATGGCCTCCTGGCTGCTCCATTAACAAGACTTATACAGAGCCATACCAATCAAACTGCAAAATAAGTTATTTTATAGAGCTAGAAAAAAAATAATAAAATTGATCTAAAGGAAGAAAAAGCAAAGAATCTCAGTTGAAATAATGAAAAGAAGTGGGAAAGAGGGGAGTGTCATAGAGGCATAAGGCAGCCACTTTATAGCTAGTCTAGAAATGACTCCAATCATGATGGGGGAATTCTCGTGTGTTTCTTTTTGCACATCAAGTAATTTATTAAAAAATCATTGATTAATCCAAGTAATTTATTAAAAAAAATCATTGATTAATCCCAGCAGTGATTTTAATTGTTCACTGTGAGGACCATGATCAATCTATCCGGAGAACACAATTATAGACTGAAGTCCCACAAAGGTCCAGAATAGCTTCTGGAAAATAAAGGTCTTCAATAAGCTGATAGAGAAAGGATCAATCTAAGCTGTTTTTTTCCTGAGACCTTCAGGGTTACATTGGCACATCCCTCACTGACCTACTAAGTATTCATGAGGGAACATAGAGGGTTGACTATAGAGAAGTGTGTGGAGCTGTGACCAGATTTAGAAATAACAGAGCAAGCAAGTCACTGAAAAGTGAATTTCTTATTGGAAGCTAGATGGGGGAGGAAACACTTCTCACTGAAATCTCACATGCTCAGTGCTTCTAATCCTCATCACGTACTTCTGTGAGCTATGATGAACCTGTCATCAGACTTCTTTCATATTCTAACTGGCCCTGCAGAAGCTGGTTATAAAATAATAACCATCATCTGTTCCGACTATTTATGATAGAAAACCCTCCATTTCAATCATCCCATGGCTTCAGAGTTTACATTGGGAGATGATTTATTTTCCCATTGAGATGCAAAACCAAAGATACTGGCTCTGATTGTCTTTGTTTCTTTGAAGAAAATGAAAGAATTCAGGGATAGACAAATATTCAATATCTTCCTTCTGCTTGATCACCAAAGATAGCATTAGGACTAATGGGGGAGAAAGTGGCAAAGTGGTCCATTTGGGCTGCAAGGACTGAAAATGTCTTAGCAAGGAGAGTTGGGACAAAGAAGAATAGGTAGCCTCTGGGAAGAGTGGGTCCCCTTCATCAGAAATAGTCCATCTGTTGCAAACTGAGGTACAAAGCTCCAAACATATTCAATTTATTATTTTGGTTTTGTAAAACATCTTTTTCAAGGCAATGGAGTTAATGACTTGTCCACAGTCACATAGTAAATATCAAGTGTCTGAGGCCAGATTTAAATTCAGGTTCAGGTCTTCCTGACTCCACAGCTCTATCCACTGTGCCACCTAGATGCCCCTACATTCAATTTCTTATTAAGGCTAGCAGTTATTAACAAATGGGGTCTTTAGCTGCTCAGCAAACCAAAAAACCTCAAATGAGCTTAGACAGATCATTTTTACAAAGAAAAGGAAGAACATCTAAAAACTATAAGTAAGTATCATAGATGGCAAAAACTGTATGATGGGTTACAAAGTCCGAAGCATCAGAGACATTGGAGGGTTATATGAATGGATGGACGTCAGGAATTTGGGGCAACAACCCTTCCTTCCAAATTGTTGATTGCAACCACCTGCATCCCACATGAACAAATAATGGAATACAGATAATATATTTCCTTTAATTGTGCAAGGACAACTAGTGGGAGAAAGATATCAGATTTCCTCTAATTGGTCAAGGACAGCTGGTGGTATGAAGCTAATGGGGTTCTTTCAATTAAAAGTGATTTATAGGACAGTTGAATTTTTAAACATAACTCAGAGGGGAAAAGTGGTCATTATAATAAAGTTGAACTTTAAACATAATATGAACTTCTGAACTTAGAGACAACAGACTGTGCCTGTAGGTATTTAGAGAAAATGTTGTGAGAAATGAAATAAAACCAATTAAAAATGGAATAAGAATCAATTTGATTTTCTTTCATCGAAGACTCATGGTCCCCTTCTCAGGGATGGTGGGGAGAGAATTGTTACTCACAGAAGAGAAACCTTATGGTCACAGAGTTTCTGGCTGACACTGATGTTCTAAGGTTCTGTGAAACCTATGAGAAGGAAGGAGGTGGCCAAAGAGCACCTGAATGCTCTTGCTAAGTCCCAGGCCACCAGTCACTCACTACTGATGAAAATACTTAGACATATGATTGCTGAGTCACTTGCTGTCAGTGATTGGTGGAAAGGGGATGGAGAAAATGAGAGACAACATAGATTGAAGGACAAAATGTCCAGATTTTGAAAAAAGTAGATAGATTCGAGTCTACACTAAGTTGTAGGCCAATGAGGATTAAACTTTGTTCTTGGTCAAATTAAAGAACATATTTTAACAAAATCATGCTAAGGGAATACCTAGAAAGTAATCAATAGCCAAAAGGAGTTATTTTAGTAAGAACAGGTCCTGCCCATCCATCTAAGTTATTTTCCCTTTGAACAAATTAGACAAATCCTATAGATTACTTCTCTTAAATTCCTCTCATTTGCTAGGTATTGTGATAAGGGATGGGGATACAAAAAAAAAGCAAATACAAGGAGTCCATGCTCTAATGGGACAACTGAAAGGTATATTATGAATATATAGAGTAGGTGAAAGGTAACATTAAAAGGGGAGACACTATTACCTGGGGAACTGGGAAAGGCCTAGAGAAGTTGGCAGATGAGCTAAGTCCTCTGAAGTCAGGAATTCTAAAAGATGGTAATTGAACAAGGTAATTCAAGACACTGGAAAGGGGGCAGCTAGGTGGAACAGTGGATAGAGCACTGGCCCTGAAGTCAGGAGGATCTGAGTTCAAATTTGACATCAGACACTGAATAATTACCTAGCTGTGTGGCCTTGGGCAATTCACTTAACCTTGCAAAAAGAGAACCACTGGACAATTGAAAAAACCCAGAAATCAGAAGTGGACTGTCACCTGGGAGGAAGAATAAATAGGTTAGCATAGTGCGATCGAGGATTATAAAGAAGGAGGCGGGATTGTGGTAAAAGGATCAAGTGCTAAATCCTAGAAGAGCATTTATCAACAAGACTACCAGGAATGGGATGAAGAAAGTATGTGTGTATATGGAGCATTGTGGTATGTGTGTGTGGTATGAAAGATATGTGAGACAGGGTATGTATAAAGGGTGTACAGGTTGAAGAAAAAATTCTTCAAGCAGGCAGAAAAAGTTAAAGTACAAAGAAATCACAGAATTACTTAAGATTTTACAGGTACCAATCAAAAAGGAGGAGAAGACCTTGAAATGATTTTCCAAAAAGCAAAAGATAAACGCTTATGACTAATAATAACCTATCCAGAAAAACTGAAAATGGACCTTGAAAAAAACCAAGAGTTCCAAAAATTTCTGATGAAGAGGTCAGAACAGAGTGAGCACTTTGAAATGTAAATGCAAGAGATGAGAAATATAAAAAGTACCCACATTTGCGCAACTGGGAAGAATTGTGTAAGAATAAACTGCTTACATGATTATAGGGGGAAAAGAAATAATCACATCTCAGAACTTTAATGTCTTCAAGAGTCACAGTGAGAGTTAAGTAAGACATGCAGTGGGCCTAGGGATGGGTGGTGTTTTTTTTTTCCTGCTTTGATGCAATTGGGAAAAGGAATTGGCAAAAATAAGGAACTATATTCAGGAGAAGGAGCAACAAAGAGAACACACACACCCATACTCACACAGAAAGAGCATGTAGGTATAGAAATACATTCTATCAACAGAGAAATAGGTGGGGAGAGGGAGGGGGAAGAGAGTTTAGGAGAGAAGTGATAATTATAAGCAAAATAAGCATCAATGTCTGGGTAGGAACCATGAAGGAGGAATTAAAAGAAAAGGAGGAGCTAAAATAAGTGAGGAGGCAATGGGAAGGAAAGAGGGGCAATGAAATAGAAACAGATTGTATCATTTATCAGTCACAATTCTTAGGCAAACTCCTATTTCATCACCTTCTTTGTAAAGTGGGGTAGGGGCAAAGAGACAAAAACAGAGATGAGATTAGGACAGAGGCAATATAAAATTCAAAGTTATAACTGCATGTAAATGGAATGAACTCACTCAGAAAATGGAAGATTTCACCAGAAGGGATTAGAAAATATGTTGTTCTTAATCGACTTGCACATTGCATCAGTGCAACAACCAGGCACAAACTTTGGGGGTATCTGAGACGAAGAATCTCATCTGTATCTTAAGAAAGAATTGTGGAGTTTGAACAAAGACCAAAGACTACTACCTTTAATTTTAAAAAGTGCTATCTTATCATGTAATTCTGCTATATCTCATACTTTATGTTTCTTCCTTAAGGATATGATTTTTCTCTCATCACATTCAACTTAGATCAATGCATACTATGGAAACAATGTAAAGACTAACAGAATGCCTTCTGTGGGGGGTGGGGGGAAGGAAGCAAGATTGGGGGGAAAATTGTAAAATTCAAAATAAATAAAATCACTAAAATATGAAAGTCTGTAGTTTAAGGAAATGTGCTTTAAACACACATTGACAGAGTTAAACTGAGGCACTACAACAACAAAATCTATTCTGCAAGAGGTGAACTTGAAAAAATAAAGACAGCAGTTAATTTCAGATAAGGCTACAGTAAAAGAAGAGGGCCTAAAATGATATAAGCCAGTGGTGTTTCCATGTGGGACTTCTTATCTGGCTTTTTCCAGAAAGTTTTTTTTTTTTTTCAAAATCCTAAATTATGAGAAAAAAGTCAAGAAATGAGGAATAAAGTTGTTGGAATTAAAGTTTACCATTCAGCATAAAGACACTATGGGTCCATTACTGATGTCAGGTTGAAATCAGCAGGAAATGTTCACACATGGAGTTGAAGGTTAAGGCTGACTTTTCTGGAAACCAGGTCAGGGATACCATATTGCTTCTAAGAGTTACCATGTTATAGTGGACAGCTCTTCTGTTCACAATGTCCACTTGCATAGTCCTGCAAATACAATAGCAATAAGTGAATAAGCATAGCATACTTTATTATTTTTTTATTTAATATTTATTCTCATTTTGTACAAATAATTTTTTATAATACATTAATGAAATATTCTTAAGAGTAAATGAAATACCCCTCCCCTCATAAATATAGACTCACTTGAGTGATAAAGTAAAGGGGAGAGAAAATAATTAAAATTTAAAAAAATAATAGTAATAATTGTAGGTATGGCTAGGTGGCACAATGGGCGGAGCACCAGCCCTGGAGCCATGAGCACCTGAGCCCACATCCGGCCCCGTACACCCAACAATCACCCAGCCATGTCACATGCAAGCCACCCAAACCCCATTGCCCTGCAAAAACCAAAAAGAAAAAGAAAAAAAGACCCAAAATAAAATAAATTGTAATAATAGTAGGGGTGGCTGGGTGGCGGACAGAGCACTGGACCTTGAGCCAGGAACACCTGGGTCCAAATCCGACCTCAGACACCCAACGATCCCCCTGCTATGTGGCCCCATGCAGGCCACCCAGCCTCATTTGCCCTGCACCCTCCCAAAACAACAACAATAATAATAATAAATGTGCTTGAGTCTTTGTTCCAACACCAACAACTCTGTCGTGGGTGGATCACATTCTTTATGATAAGTCCATCACAAAAGTTACTTCCATATGTTTCCACTGTTGCCATTGCTGATCGCAACTCCCTCCTTTTGTATTTCTCCACTACCATATACTATATTTTCTCTCTCCTTTCACTCTGACTCTGCTGTAGGGTAGCTTAGTGGCACAGCAGACAGATCCCCAGCCCTGGCCCCAAGCCCACATACCACCCCTTAGGCCCAGCATCCACCTGGCCCTATGGTCCCAGACAGGCCTTCCAATCCCAGCCCCTTGCAATAAGTAAAAAAAAGAAAATGTGCTTTATACAAAACATTTGAGAAGTATTTCTAGAAACAAGATTTGACAGCAAAATAAGTCTGTAAATTGGCAGTGTTGACACATGATTCTATCTGAAGCTGTAAACCTTGTTAGGAGATGTGATGGGTAGGTTATTCAAGTTTCCCACTGTTTGGATAATCACTTGAGACCGCAAGTCTTTGTAAATAAATACTATTATATTTTTAGAATAATCACTTTCAATTAGAATTTATGGTGTTATCTTTCCATTTTAAATGATTTTTATTTGGCATTGATGTGTTAATGCTTCTTTCCTGAAATGTGACTTATTATCAAATATCTTTATTAGTCAGACAGGCAATGAGCTTTTTATGGTCTATGAAGCATCAGGCACTATGACATGTATTGGGATACAAAGAAAGTCAAAAGATATCCTGTGCCCTGGAGGAGTTCATAATGTAATGGATAGGTAATATAGCAGGTAGAGATTATTTTAGGGAAATATATAATCTTGTCACAAATAGATTGGTTCATAATCACAATAATGATAAACCATATATTCTTTCTTAAATCTTTTTTTTTAACCTAAGAATCTCTGGAATTTTTAGTAAAACCCCATCACAGCAAAATGATTCACTATTTATTATGGACATTCATTATTTTTTTATTTTTAATTTCTGCATGGTGATGGGGGGTTAAGTGACTTGCCCAAAGTCACACACCTAGGTAATTATTAAGTGTCTGAGACTGGATTTGAACTCAGGTCCTCCTGTCTCCAGAATTGGTGCTCTATCCACTGCACCACCTAGTTGAACAATAAAGTTATTTCCCAACTTTATGCATTTAATCTAATCTTGGTTTTAGCTCTTTTTGTTTGTTTGTTTTTTCAAGGCAATGGGGGTAAGTGACTTGCCCAAGGTCACACAGCTAGGTAAGTATTAAGTGTCTGAGACCGGATTTGAACTCAGGTCCTCCTGACTCCAGGGCCAGTGCTCTTTCCACTGTACCACCTAGTTGCCCTGAGATTTGTCATTTTAAAGTAAGGAAAATAAAATGTTATGGAAAATATTCATTTATTAAATCCCCCAAATTCCCTAATATCCTCCATTTATTTTGTAGGAAGTTGGAAATGCTAATTCTTCCCTCCATTCTTTATCTCTTTGGCTCTGTCTCTGTCTTTCTGTCTCTGTCTGTGTGTAGCTCAGTCACCATGCTTATATAATTCATCTTCTCTGACAGGCTTGTGCTAAAAGTGTGGAGCATAGAAGTTTTCTCCCACAGTTAAGTGGTGCTGTGACTTAGCTTTGAAAAATGTCATGGTCAACTTTAATAGATTAGTTGAAATTACCCTATTACGAAAGTAGATTCCAAAGTAGTCATCAAGACACTTCTGACTTTGTAATCAGAGTCCATTAACCATGGAAACTGCTGCTAACAGCTTGGATCTTCAGTCACGCATCTTACTGTAAAAGAGCTTTGGCTCTGTTAACTCCACCCTCCCTCTCTCCCCCTCACCCCTCAATCCTGCTACTAGCTTAGCCTTCACTATCATGTGTGAAAAAGAGGCTCCCCATTCCCATCAACTAACCACCAGCCATCTCCCACCCACAGGACATGCCCAGCCTTGCTGGAGTTGCCAAGTGGCAGCAAGGACCAGATAAGGCAAATTAGCACCATCTTGGCTACTGTTTCCCCTTAGACCCCAAAGTAGAAGCACCAGGGCCCTGAGCCCAAGAGCCTTGGAATAATCATCCTTTCAGTCCAGTACCCTCCACTCCCATCCTGGGAAGTAACCCTTGGTTAGATGTGGCTTGGCTACAGGTCTAGTAGGTATAAGTTACCAAAGCTATTGAGGACTCACAAAGGAAAGTTCTTGTCACTATAATTCTTGGCACATTCAAGTGCCAAGTCAAAAATTTGCCACAGTCAAAAAATGATCAAACAACATTTTATTAGTGGAAATAACATTTAAAAATGTTAACCTCTGTCTTGCCAATGAACCTTAGAGACCATGGGTCATTCCATCAGATTTGCTACTGAAATCATTCATATATGTTGGCTCTTCCTTTGGAATGGGAGCTTCTTAAGAGTAGAATTTCTATTTTCTCTTTGTATTCCCAGAGCTTTGTGCAGTGCTTTGTCCACAGCAAATATTTAATAAATGCTTCATTTATTTATTCACTGCCAAATCCTGATGAGTGTTTCTCTGTAGGGAACTGGGAAAGATTCAGCTTGAAATATAAGATGTAATTGTTAATGTTATGTAGTTTCACCTACTGTTCCCTGCTCCAGTGGTCACAGTTGTGTTCTTTAAAAAAGGATTTGTAGGTCTGCATACTGCTATTAAAATGTATATAAGTGATTGCTGCACAATTATTACAATTGATAACCATCCTGCTCTTCATAATACTATTACTACATTTTGTAAGGAAATAGATATTGCCAGTTTTTGCCACTAGAGATATGAATAGGGGGATTATATTGCTTTCCCCTTATAGACATTTTTGTGATATGAATCATAAAAATGATCTCCTTTCTGTTTACAACTTTTTGTTTCCCAAAACTCTCACTGTTCTAAAAGGAAAGCTACAAGACTGGCAAGTTAAGTCTTAATTGGACACCTCTAGGGTGAGGGCAACGCAGTCACCCCGACCTGGATTGTCCATGATGACCCAGAAAGAAACAACTCACTGGGACAATTAGAATGAACCACTGTCCTTATGATAAGATCCCAATTGAATCCTACATTATTTCTGCACTAAGCAACCAGAGAGCACTCTTGTCCTAATTAAAGTGGGAGATCGTTCAATAGACTGACATAGTCTGATAGGATGGAGCACACACTGAGGGTTTCCTGAATGATTGACTGTGGACTCTACCTAAGTTATTAGTTTGACAGTCTACAATACATTGAGAAGTCTTTCTGACTTATAAGCAAAGTATACTCTGATAGCTCATAGAATGAGAAAGCACAGCCATTCACAGAGTAATAGAATCTCAAATATCAAATATGCTACTGGTAGATTGAATCTCAAATATTTTCTGTTGTCATTAATAAAAGAAATACAAATAAAACCAACTAAGGTTTTATTTTATTCCCAGAAAATCAGCAAAAGTGACAAAAGGTGGACAAAGTTGGTGTTGAAGGAACTGTGGAAATACAGGCACACTAACATTCCAGGATTTCTAGGGAGGAATTGTAAGCTTCCATAAACTTCTGTAATGGGTGGGACATCAAGCCCCAAGACATCATAGTTGATTCTAAAGAACTCTGGATTAATCCTAGGTATGTGGAATGAAATGTAGAATTTGTGAACTTCCTGGTCGTAAAAACCATCCAGTTGCAGTATATACAAAATAGAATTCATTTTCATTACACAATAAAATTGGTCAGATTGAAGAAAAGATATGAATTGTACACTCCAGGTGCTTATTAGCTGCACTGGAGCAATCAGTATATGGATTCGGTATATACATTTTTAATAGCTATGACTACAGGGATCAGACTACTAGTTAGCTGACCAGCAAACTTATTTTTGAGTTTCAATTGCTAAATCCACAAAAATGGATAGTTTTACTGGAGTAGTAACAAAATCCAAGAGGTAGTAATAGAAAGGAATTCCCAATAACTAAAAATGCATAAAAATTTGGGAGTCAATCTGACGATAGCATACTCTCTATTTGAAGAATTTTTTTTCTAAAGAACTCCTTTAAGAAATAAGGAACAATTTAAATAAACTGGAGGAAAATTCATGCTCACGGTTGGGCTAGGTTAATATAATAAAAATAAATTGGATTGAAAGTTACTAAGATTTAATACTATGCTAATCAAACTACCAAAAAATACTTTAGAGAGCTAAACAAAATAATAAAACTTGGAGGAGAAATAAAGGATCTAGAATATTAAAGAAATTAATGAAAAATAGGAATAAAGGAATAGAACTTGCAGAGTTCAAACTGTGTTTTAAAACAGTAATCAGCAAAATTATTTGATATTGGTTGGAAGACAGTAGAACAAACAGGGATGAATCAGAAATCATAGTCCAATCTTAGTTAAGCTTGAAGACAAATTACCTAGGAAAGAATTCCCAATCTGTTAAGAACTGATGGGAAAGGGTGGCTAGGTGGCACAGCAGATAGAGCACCGGCCCTGGAGTCAGAAGTACCTGAGTTCAAATCCGGCCTCAGACACTTAATAATGACCTAGCTGCATGACCTTCAGCAAGCTGCTTAAGGCCATTGCAAAAAAAAAAAAAAAAGAGCTGATGGGAAAGCTAGAAAACAGTCTGGCAAAAACTGGGTTTACAGCAATACCTTACAGATATTTTCACAATAGATTCAAAATTGTTGCGTGACCTGAATATTTCATAAAAAAATTATAAAAGAAGCAACTTAATCTTTCAACAGGTGGATCAATTTTTAATCCATAAACAGATATATAGGCAATGGCAAAAGAGAAAATGCATTTCTTTTTCCATGAAATTGAAAAGCTTTTGCACAAATGAAATTAAAGCAACTAGGATAACAATGGAAGCAGTTGATGGGAAAAAATCTTTATATAATAGTTTAATATCTAATATATATGAGCAATGAATATCAAATAATCTTGTTTATATTCCCAAAATTCTAATTCTTAGAGATTCATTAGTGTTGATCCAGAGCTTTTCTCATGCCTTAATTCTTTACATATGTTTTCTTTTCAGATGTATTAAATAAAAAAGAACTTTTGCCAAAAAGGGGCCAAGACTTATGCTATTCCTCTTCAGAGGAGGGGATGATTTTTTTTTCTACTATGGGAGCCAAATGTGGGCAGGTTTTCACAACCAAGGAACTGGGTAAATTGGAAGAGAATTTCACGTTCTTGAATACATAGTCTAATGGAGCTAACTATTAGGTACCCTCTAGTGTAACTCTAAGCTTGGGAAGCTCTCAGAGCACTTACTTCTACAGTCAGCCAAATCAAAGTGATTAATATGGATCTATGTTTAGTATAGCATGCTTTCTAATCTTAGCAATTGTTATCTGTGGGTGGAGGAGCCTGAGGTTGTCACCCTCACAAGGTAATCTCAGTCCTCCTGGATCCAGGTCTCCCATTCACCCTCTGGCTCATCCAGTTCCTCTTCCAACCTGTCCCTTTAATGGCAAGTCTAAAATCCAGAAGAATATGTCTCTGGGTTTTCCTCAAACTCAGATTCCTAGGAGATTAACCCTCTGGTGATGGGTGAAGGAACATTAACTTGGCCCCTCTTCACTACTACATCTCTGGGAGTTCTAGCTGTCCTTGTGAGTCCATTTGTACAAATCCAGTCTCTCATCATGATGACATGATCAGAACTTAATTACACTTTACCTAGAGGGCAAGCAACAATTATCCAAACTGAAGGAGCCTCTCCATCAAAACAAATGCAAGAATAACTAGTACAATTCAGTACTCATATAAACCTCATCCACACCCTCCACGTGATGCCTTCATTGGGTTGCTGGGTGGTATTGCCTTTAACAAAAAGTAAGTTTGTCAATAGATAAATTTAATCCTTTTTGGACAAGCTGTGATTAAAGTGCTGACTGGACTTCCAACTAGACATGACCAACAGGCAATTCTGGAAAGAAATACTGACTAGATATAAAGATTGTGAATCATCTGCTTGTTAATTGGAGGGAGTGGAAGACAACTCTTGAAGAATGTAGGAATAGAGTAGGGGGCACAGGATAGGCTACTGGGGAATTCTGAAGGTTAAATCATCGTTGATGCATGATGATCTGTCAAAGAGAACCAAGAAAGTCTAATTTGACTGAAAGAAGGAGAACACTGACAGCAGAGCACCTTCCACAGAATATGGACTTAACACGTGACTTGTTGCCTTGACTTGCCTTTTTTGAGAAGTCAAGGCACAAAAGAGCAACTAGGAAGACTCACTTTTGGACAGTGGTATGCTCTACAGACAGGTCAAGTAGAATAAAAAATAAATAAGAATTGTTATTACAGTTAGCAGAAAAATGTGTGATCTTTTTTTCCCAAAGTAAAAGTGGTAAGAGAGAAAAAAATAAATTATTGTTAGTTGAATAATTTAAGAAAGAAACAATAAGTTGGTAGCTTTGGAGAGCATAGTTTCACTTAAGTGGAAGGTCTGCAAGCTGCAACTTAATGACCCTGTCTCCATACTTCACTGAAAAAAAAAATGGAACCCATCTGTCTTGAGTTCCCTGTTCTCTTCAGTTCTACACTTTAATGAACCTCAACATCCTCTTCTCCACTGTTTCTTTCCTTGTCAATTTCTTTTTTCATTTCTCTATATTCACAAGTTTCTTCTCAATTGCCCTGATCTCTCTCTTTCCTTAAAACAAAAAAAAAAAATACTTCACTTGACCTTGCCTTCTCAAGACCTGATCCTCAATCTTTTCTCAATTTCACAGGAAACTATAAAAGTTTTCTAATCAGCGTCATGTTTTTTTCATTCCAGACTCATTGCTTAATCTCTTAAAATCTTGCCATTCAGTTTCTGGCATCTTCAATTAAACCTTTTCTTTGCAAGGAGCATCAATGATTTTTTATTTACCATGTCCTTATCTCAAGACTTCATCTTTCTTGAGCTCTCTGTAGTATCTGAAACAGCTGACCTTCACTATCTTATGCCACCCTTTGTCTTCCCCAGAAGACATATACACTATAAATTTACATTCATTCCTTCTACATCTTACTCTTCTAATCTTATCTACTTTGTTTTTTAATGGAAAAGCCCTTTTAATTTTATATAATCATTTTAGCACCTGTGATCATTTCTGTCCCTTATATGATTATGACCTATACTTCCACCTCTGGATCGGAAGAGTAATTCCTTCCGTGATCCTCTAATTTGTTTTTTATTTCACCTCTTGTCTCTCATGAAAACATTTTTAGTGTATGTTGGTATATGACATGAGGTATTAGAATATACCTAATTTCTACTGGATTGCTTTCTAGTTTTCCTCAGTAGTTTTTTTTTTTCTTCATCCTTCCTTAGTAGCTGGGTTCTTTGTATTGATCAGACACTATGCTTCTTTATTATCCAACAGCCTCTCTTGTACCTGATCTATTCCACTGATTGTCCTCCATATTTTTGAATCAATACCAAACAGTTTTGATGATTACCACTCTGGCTCTTCCAGATTCCCCCCCCTTTTCCCCTTTTTTGCATCATTTCCCCCAAGATTCTTGACATTTTGCTCCTCAGATGAATTTCATTATTTTTTCTAGTTCTATAATATAACCCTTTGGTTATATAATATGTTATGGCATTGGATAAGTTAATTTAACTAGAATAGCCATTTTTATTATATTGGCATGACTTGTTCATGAAAAAATCAAAAGTTCTCCAAGAATGAGCCAACCTTTATTTCTGTAAATAATAAAACATGGTTATATTCAAACAGTTCTGATGTTTGTTTTAGCAGAAAAGACACCCAATTACTCTATCCATTCAGTGATAATTTTGAGTGGAATTTCTCTTTTTTTAAATCTATTTTAATTTAATTTAATCTATTAATTTAATCAATTTTAATCTATTTTTGAAGACTGTAGAAAAATTCTTGTGATTTGTATGGATTTACCTTCCTATTATTTTGCTAAAATAAAAATGAAGGTGACCCTTCTGGATTTTTAAGATAGGTTATCCTATCATCTGTAAAAACTATAATTTTGTTTCCTCTTTACCTACACTTATTCCTTGATTTTTCTTGTATTGCTGCAATAGCTAGAGTATTTCTAAAAAGGCATTCCCAATAGACATATATATATCCTCATTTGCATTCTGTTTATTGCACCAGAATGCACTGATACCCTGTAATCATGCCTTCTCAGCCATGTAATCACATGATCAAGATGTTGTGAACACTTGCTTACTTACAGTGCAAATGATAGGCTCTTTGAATACCATGATCACTGATCATGAATATTACCAGACATCTTGAAACATCAGGTGTCATCACAAATGTTATTGTCTATAATTGAAGTATTAAGCTTATTTTCCATTTTAAAATTCTGCTCTACTTATTTTACTATTCTTCTATCTGATGGATTTTCATATGAACAAAATGACATTACTGTTCAGTTGTTCATTAATGTTTGGGTAAGAGGTAGCTTCAGTTAACCAGTGGCAGAAGAGAAGTAAGTCATACTGGAAGAGTTTTTTCCCTTATAAAAAGTTAAAAATAACATCCGTCACTGAACTCTGTAATAAAGATAGACCTTATCATTAACCAGTAGAAAAGTAAATATTTTATATCATAACTAAATACCTAAATGGCTAATTTTTTTCTAATAAATTTCCATACCTCCAGAAGACTGCAAAATCCTCCCATTTTCTTCCATATATTAGTGGAAGCAAGTGAGCAAGTGTTTTTACTTTATTCTTGTTTTAACTCAACTTCCCCCCAGAAGCAAATGTAACATGGAAGCTCATTTATCTTAAGGTGGACCACATATTGCAAACCTTTCTTCAAATAAAAAAGCTCAACATCAAAATTATAAATATGCACATGTGGTGACTAGGATGTTTTTCCTTCGTTGTTGAGGAAGACCATGACAATAGGGAGGTGATACCATGACATGAACATGAATTGCATTTGAGTGAGGGGGTCCTATGCTAAGTCACTAATTTCATTTTCTCCTCCAGAACCATCTGGGTCCAGTGGCCAGATAGGAATGAGGACGACTGGAGATGGCCTTGGAGGTGAGGCAATCAGGGTTAAGTGACTTGAGCAGGGTCACACAGCAAGTATATATACATATACATATATATATATATATATATGCTTATATATATATATATATATATAGTGCATGTGTGTTAAATTATTTTTAAGATGTAACTTATTTCATTAAATTTTATTTATATATAACAAAATTTTTATAAATTTTTATAAATAAGGAAATTTAATGGGAGGTCTTAGATAGAATGTCTTATTAGATTATATCTTTAAATGCTAACAGGCTAACAGAATTTAAATATAAAAATATCATACCCACAAAAATATAAAATAGAAACATCATAGAATATAGCTATAACATATATATATATAGCTATATAAAATACATACAATATAATTATTTTATAATTAGTGTTTTAAAATTTTATATATGGAATTTTCATAATTGTAAGTAAAATGAACTTTATATCTTCTAATAATGTAACAAATTCTAATTTAGAACTTTTGGAGACAAAATTTATTATTATAAGTAGAAGTAATTAATGAATAAATATAAAAATATTATGAATAATATATTCAATTATCCTAGGAGTTTCACCATACCCTTTTGTGATTTAAAAGGAGTTGGCAGAATAACAAAGTCCTAAGACAGGGATGGGGAATCTTTTTTTCTGTCAAGGACCATTTGAATATTTATAACCATTATTCCTGGACTATATTTGTTCAAACATTTAATTTACCCCCTAAAAAGCTACTAGATTTATTAAATTTCTATGACAATGCCAGACAAATAGTGGCCAAGGGCTGAAGGTTCCCCACACCAACCGTAGGAAATAAAATGTACTCTGGTTTTAAAATCCCTTACAATCCTGCCTTCAGATCTTTGCACTGCACTGGTGTTCTCCTATATCTGGAATGTCCTTTTTCCTCAATGCTGCCTCATACAATCTCTTATTTTTGATTTTCAATCTTGAGGCCATCTACTCTATGCTAGTGTTTGTATGTATGTTCATGTGTTGTGTATGATGTGCAGTATGTACACATTTGATGTATGGGGAATAATAATGTATGTGCATGTATGCGTGTGGTGTGGTGTGGAGTATATATGTGTGAGGTGTATGTGTGGTATGTATGTAGGTGTGTAGTGTGTCTGTATTATGTGGTGTATGTATGGTGTGGTGTGTATGTAATACACCTGTGCATGTGTATGATGTTTGTGCAATTGTATGCATGTGTGTGGTGCAGTTTGTGTCTGTGGTGTATGTATGGTGTGTATAATGTGTGTGGTATGTGTGGAGTGTGTCCACAGCATATATTTCTGTATGTGCATGGCACATATCTATGCTATGTGTATGTGTATATATAGTATTCTGCATGGCATATATGGTGTTGTGCAGTGTGTCTATGTATGCATGCTGTGTGCATATATCTATTGCTATGTGCATACATATGCACTCACATGCTCGTGGTATGTGCATGTAATGGTGGGTAGTGTGTGGGTACAAGTGTGAATATTATGGTGCCATATAGCATATATGCTGGGGTATGTGTACTGTATGGTGTGTGATGTATGATGTGTAGTATTGCATTGTGTATGTATATAGGATATCTGTGATATATGTATATATGTGTGAGATATATGTGGCATATGTGTGGGTGTGTGGTGCATGTACTATGTTTATGTACAGTGTGTGTATTGTGTATATACATAATATATATGCACATGTATGTGGCGTTTGTATTGTGTGTGTATATATTGTGTTGTATGCTTGTATGTATGTGCTGTATGGATGCGCTGTGTATGTGTATTCTGTATATATGTCTATATGTGTGGTGGTGTATTGTATGGTGGGCATCTGCATGTGTTTATGCATGTGTGTTGTATGTGTGTGTGTATACATATATATATATATGTATGTATACACACACATATATATTTATAGTATATGTTCTGTTTTTATGTTTGTGGTGTGTATTGAGGTGTTTCATATGTGTGTCTGAGTGTGATGTGCTTATATTTATGGCTTGTATATGTGTGTTTGTTTATTTGTGGTATGTGTATTATTAGGTATATGCATGCAGTGTGTGTTGTGTGTTTCTATACGGTCTTATTCTGTGTAGTATATGTGTATTATGTGGTTCATATGTATCTATACATGTATGCTGCATGTGTATATGTACTGAGTGTATGTTTATTTGTGTGTGGTTGTGTGTATAAAGTGTCTGACATGTGTGATGTATGAGTGCAGTGTGTTCTATTTATGCATGTTGTGTGTGCTATTTGTATTTGTGAGTGTGTCTATTTCTGCATGGTATGCGTGGTGTGTATGGTGTGTATGTGTATGATGAATAGGTGTGTCTATGTGTGGTATATGTTTTTTGTGTGGTTCATGAGTAACTGTATGTATGTTTTTTATCTGGTATGTGTATTTTTATTTGTATTGTATATCTGTGTGTAGTGTGTGCATATATGTGTGTATTTAGTGTACTTCTATGGTGTGTGTACAATGGGTGTCCATGTATGTATGCATTTATGATGTTTACAGTGTGCATATATAGTGTGTGTATATTTGTGTGTGGTTGTATGTGTGTATATAGTGTATGCGTTTAAAATGTATGCAGTGCATGATATGTGTGGTATGTATTCAATGTGTCTATATATGTATGTTGTGTATGGTGTGTGTATTTTTGCATGTGATTTGTATGTATACATTGTGTGTTTGTGTGAGGTATATGTGTATTGTGTAGTTCATGTGTGTCTATACATGTAAGTTGTGTTTCTGTTTATTTGTATTGTAGAATTGGTTGTATATGTGTATGTAGTGCATGTGTGAGGGTGTGAAATGTGTCTACATGGGTTCATGTTGTGTGCGCCCATGTAGTGTGTGTATATTTATATTTGTGTGTGTATACATATATATATATATATATATATATATATATATATATATATATATATATAGTCAATGTGTGTATAGTGTATATTTTGTATGCTATGTGTGGTATGTGTTGTAGGGTGTGTCGATGAAATGCATGCACGCAGTGTGGATATGTGGATATGTCTACATGTTTGTGGTGTGTGATGTGCTTGTGTATGGTATGTGATATGTGTCTATGTGTGGCATGTGTATATTGTATAGTGCAAATTTGTGTGTGGTGTATAGGTGCATGGTGTGAGTCTGTGTGTGGTATGTGTGTCTAAACATGTATGGTTTGTGTGGTATGTGCATATGTGGTGTCTTTATTTGTATTGTGTATTTATGAGTGGTCTTTGTGTGTTTATATAGTGCTCACATGTATTGTGCTTTGTATGTGTACAATGTGTGTCTTGTATGGTGTGTATATATTGTGTGTGGATAATTGTTTGCAGTGGTATGTGCATAAAGTTTATGTGTGTATAGTGTATATACAATATGATGTGTGTGGCATGTGTGCAGTTTGTGTTTTTTGTGAGTGGCGACTGTATATGTAGCTGTGTATATTTATGTTTGGTGTGTGTTTTATATGTGTTTATACTTTATGAAGTGTGTGGTGTGCGTGCAGTGTGTCCCTATGAATGTTTTTTGTGTATTTTTATTGAGTATGTTTATTGCGTATTTGTGAGTGGTGTGTGTATGTGTGTACATAGTGCACACATGTATGGTGTGTGGTATGCGTGCAGTGTATGACTATATATGTTTAATTGGCAAGTGTATATGTAGCTGTGTATATTTGTGTGTCTGTGTGTGGTATGTGTATCTAAACATGCATGGTCTGTGTGGTATGAGCATATGTGGTATATGTGTTCAATTGTATTGTGTATTTGTGAATGCTGTGTCTATATGTGCTTATAGTGCACATGTGTATGGTATGTGCTATGTGTACAATGTGTGACTACATAGAGTTAATACATTTGTGAGTGGTTGTGCCTGCATATAGTGTATGTATATACTGTATGGTGTGTTTTGAGTGCAGTGTGTGTCTTTATTATGTATTTGTGTGTGGTGTGTGCATTATGTGTACATAGTGTACACATGTATGGTGTATGGTATGTGAACATTGTGTGACTGTATGTTTATTTTGTTTGGCAATTGTATATGTGGAGATATGTGTGTGTGTGTGTGTGTGTATATTTGTGTGTGGTGTGTAAGTGTGTGGTATATACCTGTATGTGGTCTATGTGTCTAAATATTATGTGTGTGGTATGTGCATATGTGTTTATAATGTTTATTAGTATTTTGTATTTTTGAGTTGTATGTCTATGTCCACATAGAGTTGCACATTTGTATGGTGTATGGTATGTGTACAATGTGTGTCTAAATAGTGTGTGTTTGTATATATGTATTCGGTTGTGTGTGCATACAGTGTATGTGTATATATGGTATATAGTATATGATGTGTGTGGTATCTGTGCAGTGTGTGTCTCTGTATGTATGTTTTTGTGTGTGTTTGTATTGTGTATTTGTGAGTGGTGTTTATGTGAGTATATAGGGACACACATGTATGATTTGCAGTATGTGTACAATGTGTGTATATGCATGTATGATGTGTGATGTGTCTATATTGTGTGTGTTTAATTGTATGAAGTTATGTGTGCATAAAGTGAATCTGTGTATAGTGTATATACAGTATGATGTGTGTGGTATATGTGCCTTGTGTGTCTATGCATCTTTGTTGTGAGGGTCAAGTGTATGTTAAGTTGTATATATTTGTGTGTCTTTTTGTGTGCATATAGGGTATTGCTATATACTTTTTGGTATATGTGCAGCATGTGCCTATGAATGTTTGCTTGTGTTTTTGTGGTGTATTTGTGAGTGGTGTTTATGTGAGTATATAGGGGCACACATGTATGGTGTGGGGTATGTGTACAATGTGTTTCTATGCATGTATGCTGTGTGGTGTGTCTATATTGTTTGTGTTTAATTGTGTGAAGCTTTATGTGCATAAATTATATCTGTGTATAGTGTATATATACTGTATGATGTCATTGGAAAGTGTGCAGCGTTAATCTATGCATGTGTTTTGTTGGATGGTGAGTGTATATGTAGCTGTGTTTATTTGTGTGGTGTGTGTATGTGTGTGGTGTGTGTCTATGTGGTACATGTGTCTGAACATATATTGTGTTTGTAAAATGAGTATATGTCGTGTGCATTTCTATTTGTATTGTGTATTTGTGAGAAGTGTGTCTATGTGTGTATATAGTGCACATATGTATGGTGTGTGTGGTATGTGTACAATGTGTTTCTATGTAGTATGAGTATATTTCTGTGCAGCTGTGCATGCATATAATGTATGTGCATATTCTTTATGTTGTGTGTAGGATGTGTGCATTATGTGTCTATTTTTGTATGTTTTGCATGTGTGCTGATAATGTGTATTTGAATTATGCATTTATGAGTGGTGTTTCTATTTGTGTATATACTACACACATGTATGGTGTCAGGTATGTGTACAATCTGTGTCTATGCATTTTTGTTGTTTGATGTGTCTATATTGTGTATATAATTGCTTGTGGTTGTGTGTGCATAAAGTTTAAGT
The DNA here is from genome assembly GCF_037893015.1 of Macrotis lagotis. Lineage (NCBI taxonomy): Eukaryota > Metazoa > Chordata > Mammalia > Peramelemorphia > Peramelidae > Macrotis > Macrotis lagotis. Next base: position 56,304,591 of record NC_133666.1, read on the forward strand.
GTGTATAGTGTATATACAGTATGATGTGTGGCATGTGTGTCTATGTATCTTTGTTGTTAGGGTCAAGTGTATATGTAGCAGTATATAATGTTGTGTAGTTGTGTTTGCATATAGGGTATGTGTATATACTTTATGATGTTTGTGGTATGTGTTCAGTGTTTGCCTAGGAATGTTTTGTGTGTTTTTTATTGTGTATTTGTATTGTGTATTTGTGAGTAGTGTGTGTATGTATGTACACAGTGCACACATGTATAGTGCAATTGCATGTGTGCAGTGTATGACCATGTTTGTATGTTTTTTGTGTGTGATTTTATTGTATATTTGAATACTGTGCTTGTGAGTGGTGTCTATGTATAGTGCTCACTGGTATGTGTGTAGTGTGTGTTTTTGTTTTTGTGAGTGGCAAGTATATATGAAGCTGTGTATATTTATGTGTGGTGTGTGTCTGTGTGTGGGATATGTGTTTATACTTTATGAAGTGTGTGGTATATGTGCTGTGTGTGCCTATGAATATTTTTGGGTGTTTTATTGTGTATTTGTGAGTGGTGTGTGTGTATGTGTGTATATAGTGCTCATCTATATGGTGTGTGGTATGTGTGTTGTGTGTGGCTATGTGTGCTTGTTTTCATTGGCAAGTGTATATGTAGCTGTTTGTATTTGTGTGTGGTGTGTCTGTGTGTGGTATGTATGTCTAAACACATAGGGTATGTTTGATATGAGCACATGTGGTGTATATGATTATTTTGTATTGGGTATTTGTGACTGGTGTGTCTATGTGTGCATATAGTGCACATATGTATGGTGTGTGGTATGTGTACAATATGTTTCTATGTAGTGTAAGTATATTTATGCACAGTTGTGTGTGCATATAGTGTATGTGTATATTCTTTATACTATGTGCTGTATGTGTGCAGTGTGTGTCTATTTTTGTATGTTTTTGTGTGTGTTGTGTATTTGAATTGTATATTTCTGAGTGGTGTGTCTATTTGTGTATATAGTATACACATGTTATGTTGTCTGATATGTGTATAATATGTGTCTATGCATTTCTGTTGTGTGATGTGTCTATATTGTGTTTATAATTGTTTGAGGTTGTGTGTGCATAAAGTATGTGTGTGTAGTGTATATACCGTTTGATGTATGTGGTATGTTGCCTTGTGTATCTATGTATCTTTGTTGTGAGGGTCAAGTGTATATGTAGCAGTGTATATCGTTGTGTGTGTGTTTATGTGTGCATATTAGGGTATGTTTACATACATTATGACTTGTGTGGTATGTTTGCAGTGTGTGCCTAGGAATGTTTTTTTTCTATTTTATTGTGTATTTGTATTGCGTATTTGTGAGTTATAAGTGTATGTGTGTATACAGTGCACACATGTATGGTGTGTGATATCTCTTCCATGTGTGCCTATGCATGTATGCTTTGTGGTGTGTGTATATTTTCTGTGTATAACTGTGTGCAGTTGTGTGTGCACAACGTTTATGTATGTATACTGTATATACAGTATGATGTGGTTGGTATGTGTGCAGTGTGTCTATGTATGTTTGTTTTCTGTGGTGAGTGTATATATGTAGCTGTGTTTTCTTGTGTTTGGTGTGTATATATGTGGTGTGTGTCTGTGTGTGGCATGTGTCTCTAAACACATATTGTGTGTTTTGCATGAGCTTATGTGGTGTGTATGTTTATTTGTTTTCTTTATTTGTCTGTGTTGTGTCTTTGTGTGAATATAATGCACTCATATATGGTGTGTGGTATGTGTACAATGTGTGTCTATGCATGTATGCTGTGTTATGTGTATATGTAGTGTGTGTGGATATTTGTGTATGGTTTTGTGTGCATATAGTGTATGTGTATATATTGTATGATGTGTGTGGTATTTGTGCATTGTGTGTCTATGTATGTATTGTGTGTCTATGTGTGTATATTTTGTGTGTTTGTATTTCTGGGGTGTGTTTTTGTGTGGTGTGTGCTTATATTCACATATTATACACTTCTGGAATGCGTGTATGGTGTATAAATGAGTTGTGTACATAGGCAGTGTTTGTGATGCATTATGAAGATTGTGTGCTTTGTGTGAAATGCGTACATGCATGCATGTGTGTTATGTGTGTGGTGTGTGTAGTGTGAATGTATTGAATCGTATTGTGGTGAGGTGTGAATTGTATTATGGTGAGATATTTATGTGGTGTGTATATGTCAGTGGTATGTGTGTATGTGTGGCATGGTATGATATATCTATTGCAAAGCATGGATGTATGTGGTTCATTGTGTATGCACATGATATGTGTTGCAGTGTGTCTTAATGCATGTGTTTTTGGTTTTTTGTAGTGTGTGTCTGTGTATTGTGTGGTGTGCATCTGGTGTGTCTCAAGATGTGTTATTGTATCCATGTATGTGTTTGGTGTGTTTGTCATGTACACATGTATGTTGTATGTATGGTGCTTTTAGGGGGCATATACATGGCATATGCTTGTGCGTGGTGTATATGTATATGGTGTGTCTGTGTGTCTGTATGTGTGGTATGTGTATTGTGTTTTGTCTGACTGTATGTGTGTTGTATGTACGTGCATGAGTACAAAGTGGGTAGTATTGTACTTGCATGTGTGTGCTGGGTGTTGTGTCCGATGTGCATAGTCTGTGTATGTTGTGTGTGCTGTGCTGTGTATGTCAGTAGATGTGGGGCATCTACGTGGTGGTATGATATCCCAACATTCAATTTATATGGAGTGGTATGGCTTGAGTTCCCAGAAAGTTGGGGGTTGCAGAGACCCATCTGCCGGTTCTCCTGGGCTCAGGGCCAATGGCTTCAATATGGGAACGGGCAGCATGGCACCAAACCCCACAGTCCAGGGTGCCCTTAGCCTTTTGCTCAGGTATCATGCCTGATTGCAAGGACCCCGACTGCCACTGGAAGTACAAATGGGAGGCTCACTTTGCTAGACAAGTGTGCTGAGCCGAACCCCTAGGCACAGGATTCCTTCAAAAAGCCCCGAGGGGACCACTTCTGGCCAAGATGGCAAAGGGAAGACAGGCACAGTTCTAAAGTCTCCTAATCTCTTCCCCATCTATCACATGAAACAAACCTCTTATAAGAAATCCGAACCAGGAAACCCAGAAAGAAAAGCCAGGAGAGGAAAATCTAGCTCAGGATTTGTCTCCCGCAGCAGCCTTGGCTGAGTACCAGCAGGTGAGGGAAGATCAGACTGGGATCAGCCAGATCAACAGCTGAATTGGAACCGGGAGTCTGAGGGCCCGAGAGCCAGACCTGCTGGATCAGCGGTGGGGCTGGACGAAGGGGTCTTGGGTTCGTGGGGAAGCAGAGGCACTGGTGTTGGTGCTGTCCCCCTGGAGCTTGGGGAAGGGGCTGCGGGGAGAGGTCTGGTGCAAGAGAGCTGTGGACGCCATCGCTGGGCTCCTCAGGTCTGAGAAACTCTAAGCCCATACCTCCACTGCACTGAGGCCTCTTCTCAAACAAATGCAAATTACTTCTGCCTCAGGCCCAGGTGTGTGAGCAAAAGAACCAGCCCAGCTGGGGAATGACCTCAGGCCAGGGTAAAGCCCACCATTGATTGAAGGCAAAATAATTCAATAGCTCCAATTCCCTCCCTCAAGCAAAGGAAGGAGGCCTCACAACCAAGGTCACAGACACTCCAGAGAAAGCAACCAGCACCTCCTACTGGCCAGCCAGAGAAACTGCAACCAGTGAGTAAAGCCTTTAGAGATCCCAAGCCCAGGTGAACCAGCTCCCCTCCCCCCAACTCAAGGTCTTAGCATAATGAAGAAGGGTCAGCAGAAAGGTGGATCCATAGAAAAATTCCTGGAAGGGAAAGACCCCAACCCAGAGAGACCTGGAACATCTGAGGAGAATACAATCTGGTCTCTAGCACAGAAAGACTTCCTTGAAGAAATAAGGAAGGAGTTTAAAAATCAACTGGAAAATGAGGGGGAGACAATTAATACCTAGCAACAAGAAAACAAAACCTTAGAAAGTAGAATTGGACAAACAAAAGGAGAGTAAATCTCTCAGATCATCAATTGGACAATTACAAAATGAGAATAATTCTCTCAGATCCTCAAATGAGCAAATGCAAAAAGAAATTAATTCTCTCAAAACCTCAATTGGTCAAATGGAAAGCTCTTTCAAAAGTAGAATTGACCAATTGGAAAAGGTTAATGAAGAAAACTCCTCCCCCCAAAAAATAATGGAGTCTCCCGGAAACTAATGACTCCATGAGACAGCAAGAGTCAGTTAAACAAAATCAAAAAATAGAAAAAATAGAAGCAAATGTGAAATACCTCATCAACAAAACCACTGATCTCGAGAATAGATCGAGGAGGGGCAACCTGAAAATTACAGGACTTCCTGAAAACATTGAAGAGAAAAAAAGCCTGGACTTAATATTACAGGATCTAGTGATGGAAAAATGCCCTGACATCATGGAATTGGAGGGAAAAGTAGTTATTGAAAGAGTACATCGATCCCCCAGAAAAAGATCCTAAAATGAAAACACCAAGGAAAGTTGTGGCCAAATTCCATTGTCAGATAAAAGAGAAAATCCTGCAAGCAGCCAGAAAGAAACAATTTAAATATCAAGGAGCCACACTAAGGATCACACAGGACCTGGCTGCATCAACTTTAAGGGATTGAAGGGCCTGGAACGAGATATTTTGAAGAGCACGGGAGCTTGGAATGCAGGCAAGAATCTACTTTCCTGCAAAGTTGAGCCTTCTCTTCCAGGGAAAAAGATGGCCATTTAACGAAATGGAAGAATTCCAAAAATTTCTGATGAAAAGACCAGAGCTAAACAGAAAATTTGGAGATCAAACAGGAGGTTCAAGAGACACATGAAAAGGTAAGAAAAAAGGGGGGGTGGTGGTGGTAAAAGAAAAAAAAAATGCAATCCAGTAAGTTGAAACTGGCTATACCCAGCATGGGGGGGGGGGGAGAGACTCTCATAAATGCTGAGAAATGTAACTCTAACAGAGAGAATATACCTAGCCAGAAAAGATGGACATCCATGACCTATCCATGAGACTGATATCTAATGGGATGTAACTGGCGTTAACTCCACTAGGGAGAAAGACTCTAATAACTCTCAGAAATTTTGACTCTATTCAACAGAATATAATGAACTAGAAGGGACAGACACTCAGAATTTTCTATGACTTAGACAGAATGATCTAAAAAAAATACACTACCTCCCTAAAAAGGGGGACAGGAAAGAGATGGGAGGAGGGAGGGGATTGAATGGGACAAATCTCATTACACTAAGAGGTACAGAAAACCTATGGTAATAGAGGAGAAGAAGGGAGCAGAGGAGAAACACCGGAATCTTTCTTCTCATCAGACTTGGCTTAAAGTCAACCTATACATACTCAGTTAACTTATAAAACATCTAACCTTTCAAGTATTAAAGGGGGGAAAGGGGAGGGGGGGAACAGAGAAAGGGAAGGGGAGTGGGGGAAATAAGGGGAAATAACAAAAGGAAGGGAAGGGTAAAGGGAAATGGGAAAGAAAGAAGAGGGTGTGATATAGGAGGGCAAACACACTGAAGGGGGTGGTATTCAAAAACAAAATACTGGGGAATATGGATAAAAGGGGGGGAAAGGGGGAAAAATACAAACAGAGGGAAGATAGCACAGAGGGCTATAAAGAATTGGTAATCATAACCTTGAATGTGAATGGGATGAACTCTCCCTTAAAAACGTAAGCAAATAGCAGAGTAGATTAAAAACCAGAATCCTACAATATGTTGCTTACAAGAAACTCATTTGAAGCAGAGAGATACATATAGAGTAAAGGTAAAAGGTTGGAGCAAAATGTATTTTGCTTCAGCTGAAGTAAAAATAGCAGGGGTAGCAATCCTTATCTCAGACAAAGCAGCAGCAAAAACAGATAGCATTAAGAGAGATAAGGAAGGAAACTTTATCCTCCTAAAAGGTACCATAGACAATAAAGTCATTTCAATATTGAATATATATGCACCCAGTGGGACAGCACTCAAAATCTTAGAGGAGAAGCTAAGAACTACAGGAAGACATAGACAGCAAAACTCTACTAGTAGGAGACCTCAACTTCCCACTACCAGATGTAGATAAATTGAATCATAAAATAAACAAGAAAGAAGTTAAGGAGGTAAATAGATTGTAAGAAAAATTAGATATGGTAGAATTATGGAGGAAACTGAATGGGGATAGAAGGGAATATACCTTTTTCTCTGCAGTACATGGAACTTATACAAAAATTGACCATGTACTAGGACATAAAAACCTAATGATCAACTGCAGAAAGGCAGAAATAGTGAATACATCTTTCTCAGATCACAATGCAATAAAAGTCATATGCAATACTGGGCCAAGGACATATAGACTGAGAACAAATTGGAAACTGAATAACCTCATTTTAAAAATTGAGTGGACCAAAAAACAAATTATAGAAAGAATTAACCATTTTATCCTAGATAATGATAATAATGAAACAACATACCAAAACCTATGGGATTCATTCAAAGCAACTCTCAGGGGATATATTACAGCTCTAAATGCTTATATGAATAAATTGGAGAAAGAGGAAAACAATGAACTAAACATGCAACTAAAAAAATTAGAGAAAGAACAAATCAAAAATACCCAATTAATTACCAAATTAGAAATTCTAAAAATTAAAGGAGAAATTAATAAAATTGAAAGCAAAAAAACTATTGAATTAATAAATACAACCAAAAGTTGGTATTATGAAAAAAACAATAAAATTGATAAACCTCTCGGCAATTTGATTAAAAAAAAGTAAGAAGAAAACCAACTTGCTAGTATTATAAATGAAAAAGGTGAACTCACCACCAATGAGGAGGAAATTAAAGTAATAATTCAAAATTATTTTGCCCAACTTTATGCCAATAAATTTGATAATCTAAGGGAAATGGATGAATATTTACAAAAATTTAAGTTGCCCAGGTTAAATGAAGAAGAGATTAAATACCTGAACAACCCTATCTCAGAAAAAGAAATTCAACAAGCCATTACTGAACTCCCTAAAAAAAAAATCTCCAGGGCCTGATGGATTCACAAGTGAATTCTACCAAACATTTAAGGAACAATTGGTTCCAATCCTATATAAACTCTTTGGAAAAATAGGGAAAGATGGAACTCTGCCTAACTCTTTCTATGAAACCAATATGGTACTGTTACCTAAACCAGGAAGAGTTAAAACAGAGAAAGAAAATTATAGACCTATTTCCCTGATGAATATAGATGCAAAAATCCTAAATAAAATCTTAGTAAAACGATTACAACAAGTCATCACTAAGATAATACAATATGATCAAGTAGGATTTATTCCAGGAATGCAGGGTTGGTTCAATATTAGGAAAACTGTTATTATACTCAATTATATCAATAACAAACCTATCAGAAACCATATGATCATATCAATAGATGCTGAAAAAGCTTTTGACAAAATACAGCATCCATTCCTATTTAAAACACTAGAGAGTGTAGGAATAAATGGACTGTTCCTTAAAATAATTAGCAGTATCTATCTGAAACCATCAACAAGCATTATACTCAATGGGGAGAGGCTAGAGGCATTCCCAATAAGATCAGGGATTAAACAAGGGTGCTCATTATCACCACTACTATTAAATATTGTATTAGAAATGTTAACATCAGCAATTAGAGAAGAAAAAAATTAAAGGAATTAGAACTGGGAAGGAAGAGACAAAACTCTCACTATTCGCAGATGACATGATGGTCTACATAGAGAAGCCCAAGAAATCATCTAAAAAACTACTGGAAACAATTAGCAATTTTAGCAAAGTTGCAGGTTATAAAATAAACCCACATAAATCCTCAACTTTCCTATATATGTCTAGCAAGAAACAGCAGGAAGAGCTAGAAAGAGAAATCCCATTCAAAGTAACCTCAGACAGTGTAAAATACTTGGGAGTCTATTTGCCAAGACAGGCTCAGAATCTTTTTGAAAACAATTATAAAACACTTCTCACACAAATTAAATCAGATTAAAATAACTTGCCAAATATCAACAGCTCATGGATAAAGAGAGCTAATATAATAAAAATGAAAATTCTACCAAAACTAAACTATCTGTTTAGTGTCCTACCAATCAAAATTCCAAAAAATTACTTTAATGAGTTAGAAAAAAATTGTAAGTAAATTCATATGGAGAAATAAAAAGTCAAGAATTGCCAGGAGCTTAATGAAAAAAAAAATGCAAATGAAGGTGGCTTAGCACTACCCGATCTAAAATTATATTATAAAGCATCAGTCATCAAAACTGCTTGGTATTGGCTAAGAAATAGAGTGGTGGACCAATGGAATAGACTAGGTGTAAAAGCTGGAGAGGATTATAGTAATCTGCTGTTTGATAAACCCAAACAGTCCGGCCACTGGGATAAAAACTCCCTCTTTGATAAAAACTGCTGGGATAATTGGAAGTTAGTATGGAAGAAACTTAGATTAGACCAATACCTCACACCCTTTACCAAGATAAGATCCAAATGGTTACAGAACATAGACATAAAAAACAACACTATAAGCAAATTAGAAGATTAAGGACTAGTCTACCTGTCAGATTTATGGAAAGGGGAACAGTTTATGACTAAGGAAGAGTTGGAGAACATCACTAAAAACCAATTAGATGATTTCAATTACATTAAATTAAAAAGCTTTTGCACAGATAAAACCAATGTAATCAAGATCAAAAGAAAAGTAGTAAATTGTGAAACAATCTTTACAACTAATGATTCTGACAAAGGACTCATAAAACAAAAAACCATTCCCCAATTGACAAATGATCAAAGGATATGCAAAGGCAATTTACAGATGAGGAGATCAAAGCAATCCATAGCCATATGAAAAAATGCTCTAAATCATTAATTATTAGAGAAATGCAAATTAAAGCTTCTCTGAGGTATCACCTCACACCTCTCAGATTGGCCAGTATGACCAGGAAGGATAATGATCATTGTTGGAAGGGATGTGGGAAATCTGGGACACTATTACACTGTTGGTGGAGCTGTGAACTCATCCAACCCTTCTGGAGAGCTATTTGGAACTATGCCCAAAGGGCAACAAAAATGTGCATACCCTTTGACCCAGCAATATCACTACTGGGTCTATACCCTGAAGAGATGAAGAAAAAGGGTAAAAACATTACTTGTACAAAAATATTTATAGCAGCCCTGTTTGTGGTGGCAAAGAATTGGAAATCCAGTAAATGTCCTTCAATTGGGGAATGGTTTAGAAAAATGTGGTATATGTATGTCATGGAACACTTTTGTTCTATTAGAAACCAGGAGGGATGGGATTTCAGGGAAACCTGGAGGGATTTGCATGAACTGATGCTGAGTGAGATGAGAAGAACCAGAAAAACACTGTACACCCTAACAGCAACATGGGAGTGATGTTCAACCTTGAAGTACTTGCTCATTCCATCAGCGCAACAATTGGGAACAATTTTTGGCTGTCTGCAAAGGAGAGTACCATCTGTATCCAGATAAGGAGCTGTGGAGTTTGAACAAAGTACAAGAACTATTCCCTTTAATTGGAAAAAAAAAAACTCAGATGTCTTATTGTCTGATCTGGTTACCTCTGAGAATTCTGTTCTATTTAAGGATATGATTTCTCTCTCATCACACCCAATTTGGATCAAGGTACAACATGGAAACAAAGTAAAGAGTGACAGAGTGCTATCTGTGGGGTGGGGGTGGGGGGAGGGAAGCAAGATTGGGGGAAAATTGTAAAACTCAAATAATATCTTTAATAAAAATTTTAAAAAATATTAAAAAAAAGCCCCGAGGGCCTGAAATTCCTCTAGTGGAAGACCGACTCATCTGTCAAATTGCAGCATGTTCCTCAGCTGTTATGGCAACAATTCCTATGGAATTATTTTGCTTTTCATCCAGGAAGGAAACAAAAAGCCAACAGTTCCAAATATCCTACTGCCTAATCAACAGTGGCTCATTGCCAGGCTATTACAAAATTGGGGACAGAGGACAGGGAGAAAGGAGAGAGTCGAATGTGAAATGCTGTACTATTGAGCTGTACCTACAGCCCCCACTCCATCCTTCCCCAAAATGGTGAGAGCCCTGGTGGTATTAAACCTGAAGTCTCCCTCCAGCTAGAAGAAATTGGGGTTCCACAGAAGACTAGAATATTGGAATCATGGTCAAACATTCAGACCTGAAAAGAACATTGCAGCTCAGGGACATACTGGTTAATATTTAAGAAAAGTCTGGGGGGGGCAGGAAATAAATGATCCCAAAGCCAGACTTTTA